>NC_080177.1:8930481-9022981 GCF_950295315.1 Erinaceus europaeus
TGAGTGACAGCATACCCTATCGAGTGTACACATAAGAACCCAAGTTTAGGGGAGTCGGGCGGTAGTGCAGCGGGTTAAGCGCAGGTGGCACAAAGCACAAGGACCGGCGTAAGGATCCCGGTTGAAGCTCCCCGCTCCCCACCTGCAGGGGAGTCGCTTCACAGGCAGTGAAGCAGGTCTGCAGGTGTCTATCTTTCTCTCCCCCTCTCTGTCTTCCCCTCCTCTCTCCGTTTCTCTCTGTCCTATCCAACAATGATGACATCAATAACAACTACAATAATAAAACAAGGGCAACAAAAGGGAATAAATAAATATTTTTTAAAAAGAACCCAAGTTTATGTCACATGTCCCCACTTGCAGTGTTGCAGGTCTCTCTATCTCTCTCTCTTTCTGTCTCTCTCAATATTTTTATTTATATATTAATGAGAGTAATGGGGGGGGGTCGGACGGTGGCGCAGTGGGTTAAGCGCATGTGGCGCAAAGCGCAGGGACCGGTGTAAGGATCCCGGTTCGAGCCCCCGGCTCCCCACCTGCAGTGGAGTCACTTCACGGGCGGTGAAGCAGGTATGCAGATGTCTGTCTTTCTCTCCCCCTCTCTGTCTTCCCCTCCTCTCTCCGTTTCTCTCTGTCCTATCCAACAACAAAGCAACGTCAACAATGGCAATAATAACCGCAACAAGGCTGCAACAACTAGGGCAACAAAAAGGGGGAAAAATGGCCTCCAGGAGCGGTGGATTCATGGTGCAGGCACCGAGCCCAGCAATAACCCTGGAGGAAAAAAAAAAAAAAAAAAAAGAAAAGAAAAAGAAAAGAGAGTAATAGGAGGAAAGAGAGGAAGAATCAGACATCACTCTGGTGCATGTGCTGTCAGGGATGGAACTCAGGATCTCATGCTTGAGAGTTTGACACTCTATCCACTGTGCCTGTCCATCTCCCCTTTCCCTCCCCCTTCCAGTCCCCAACAATTGTTCTTGTAAAGTCTGGCCAAAGAGAATCATCAAAAACTGCTTGCTTTTGCTGAGTCCTACGGAAGGTAAGTCCCTGTTATTCATTATTTGCTTTGGTGGTTCCAGATACCCAAGCTTAAGTGATCTTTACAGAGTGAGAATGCCCTGCAAAGATCCTGCTTCTGCTGCCACCTGGAAGCTGTAAATACAACGCAAAGCAGTCCTGTACGTAGTCGGTGTGGGAGAGAAGGAAAATCTGGCTGTGTTTGCCACTGCCCGCTGAGTCGCATCCGTCCACACCCTCTCCAGAAAATCCACTGTCAATATTAAGTAAACACGACCAAGTTCATGGGTAACCAGTAGTGTCTTCCATTAATCAGAAAAGGGTCCTTTCAAGGTCTTCGTGGATGCTTCAGGAAGAAAAATGGTGCTGTGAGGTCAGTTTAGCACCAGGCTTCTGACGCTTTGTCAATACCATATTGGCAATGCAATTATGGTGAAAAATAAGAGCATTATTTAGCTGTTAGGAGTTCGTAAATAGATTGTTTATTATGTGGTCTGTCATCAGTCAGGACCCCAGGCCAGTGAGACACCAGCTGCCTGAACAATTTTGAGGCCAAGGCCTAACAGCATTTCTTTGAGCTTCTCTTCCTTTCTTTGCCCTCCCACTGTGTGTCTATTAGAAAATGTTACCCTATTTGAAGCTGATGAATGTGGAACTGTGTTAACAGGAAATGAAAAGTGATAGATACTTTATATTCCATGGGAAATAATCTACTGTGACATAAAAAAAAAACTCAAAATAATACTAACTGTTTTAATTGTCTGTGGTAATGAAACTGTCACTCTGGTAATTAAAAAGACAGGTGGCTAGCAAGTTATTGACACAAGCTCTTCAAATAGTTTGGGCTAATTTTAAGGTGAAAGCTAACTTAAACGCAATGATCACCTGTCTCTCTCTCACTCTTTTTTTTACTTTTTTTTTTTAGTGGCAGCACCAGAATATTTTTCTATCAGTGTTTACCAAGGATAAATGAATCCAAAGGAATTGAGTCAACACATGTTAATAACGATTTAAAAATATTTAGCAATAAAATCTCTATGTCTAAAAACAATTTCCATGGTTAGTTACAGTAAGAGACTACTTAATAGGCAGTGAACGAATTGTAGGTTATTTGGGAAATTTGAGTGTGTGTGTGTGTGTGTGTGTGTGCGCGCGCGCGCACGTGCTAAGCAGTGCTCTGGAAAAAAAAACTACTAATAATAATAACTCTCCTGATTGTTATTAATACAATGAAATTAGAATACCATTATTTTAGCAAAATGCTATTAACTTTTTTAGATGTGATCTGTCAGAGAAGCTAGATATCAGGCTGATTCTCTTGTCATTTAGACTCTGTACACACACACACATCAACACATATACCTTATTCTAATAAGAAGCATACAGCAGGCAGGGGAGATAGCATAAAGGTTACGCAAAAAGACTTTCATACCGGAGGCTCCAAAGTCCCAGGTTCAATCCCTAGCACTACTGTAAGCCACAGCTGAGCAGTGCTCTGGTAAAAAAAAAAAAAAGATTACATTGCCCTATTAGACCTCAACTGACTCAACTGATGACTTCTTTATGTGGAGTTTTTTAAATGTTCTAACTTTCCATATATTCTTTTATTAAATGGAAGATATGCTTTTGATTTTACTATTTTTGTGAGATATAGGGAGAGAAAGGGAGAGGGAAAGGGGGAGAGGGGGAAGGGAGAGGGAGAGGGAGAGGGAGAGGGAGAAGGAGAGGGAGAGGGAGAGGGAGAGGGAGAGGGAGAGGGAGAGGGAGAGGGAGAGGCTGCAGTACCAAAGCTTCCTTCAATGTGCTGGAAGTTGGGTTCAAACCCGGGTCTCACACTCTCACACATGGCGAAGCAGTACATTATTCAAGTGAACTATTTTGCCAACACAGATCTCATCTTTTTTTTTTCAAACTTTTTTTTAATATTTATTTATTCCTTTTTGTTGCCCTTATTGTTTTATTGTTGTAGTTATTGTTGTTGTTATTGATGTCATTGTTGTTGGATAGGACAGAAAGAAATGGAGAGAGGAGGGGAAGACAGGGGGAAGGAGAAAGACAGACACCTGCAGACCTGCTTCACCTCTTATGAAGTGACACCTGAGCAGGTGGGGAGCCGGGGGCTCGAACCAGGATCCTTAAGCTGGTTCTTGTGCTTTGCGCCATGTGTACTTAACCTGCTGCGATACCACCCTACTCCCCAGATCTCATCTTTTTTACAACAATTTTTATCTGTTTTTGTGGTAATCTTGGTTTACAAGCCTATAGTCTCTCACCTCCTCAACACATGCCACCCCAGCCCCACTCCACCAAAGCACCAATACCCATCAGGTGCCCAGGTCCAAGCCCCAGAACACCCCATGTGACAAATTACTATGTCTGCCTGCAAACACTGAACAGTAGCACTGTCACTCCAGAATGTCATTCCTACACGTGGCCTTGGGAATGGGAAGCTTCAGTTCAAGTGGCCTGGCCACAGAGCTCATCCACAGAAGGGTCAGAACCTCTGGGTCTCCACAGCCAGCTGTCCCGGCCACTCCAGGGGACACAGCTGACCCCTCCTGGATTATGGTGATCACAAACGATTGGCCTGGGGACCATGCTGACAGAGCCTGGAGGCCGTCAGGGGCCCCTAAGTGTCCATGCAGCAGCAGGGCTGTGCCATGAAGCTGCCTTGATGAGGACAGCTTTGCACCACAAACAGGCCACCCGTCACCTCTCTGCGGGATGCACACAGCTGGATCTGACCAGAATACACCAGTGTGATCTCAACCAGAGGACAGCGCCAGACTCCAGAGAAGAGCACTCGAGAGCCTGAAAGGACGGGAACACATGGTAGTAAAAGACAGAAAGAAAAACTTATGCTCAGCTTTTGCTGTGAAGCTTAAACAAGACAGATTTATAAAAAATTTTTAAAAAAGGGAGTCAGGCGGTAGCGCAGTGGGTTAAGTGCAGGTGATGCAAAGCTCAAGGACCAGTGCCAAGGATCCCGGTTCGAGCCCCTGGCTCCCCACCTGCAGGGGAGTCGCTTCACAGGCGATGAAGCAGGTCTGCAGGTGTCTGTCTTTCTCTCCCCCTTTCTGTCTTCCCCTCCTCTCTCCATTTCTCTCTGTCCTATCCAACAACAATGACATCAAACATAACTACAATAATAAAACAACAAGGGTGTTGTTAAAATTCGGTGGCTCTAGCTGGCCGGGCTAGCTTCACAGGTGGGTAACAGAGACGACCAGAGACATACGGCTGGGCAGGGAAACTGTATTTCTTTATTCAGGAACAACGATTCATAAACTAAGACAAACTAATCACCAAACAGAACTTTGTTGCCTCTTTCCCCCGCGACGGCGCCAAGCACTCTCGAACTCTGCAACTCTCCCACTCTCGAACTCTGGAACTCTGGAACCCTCTCGGGGTTCCTTGGGGTGGGGCCAAGCGGGCCCGTGAAATTAGCAGGACTGATCCAATTTTCTTGGCGGGGGAGAGCTAGAACAACCCAATGTAAAGCATACAACAATTCCCCCTTTTCTTTTTAACTAAATGACTACAGTATCAAGGGTGTGGGGTGAACAGAAACCTATATCGTACAGGCATTTTAAAAAAAAAGAAACTGGCACAAACATGGAGAAACATGTAAGCAAGTAACAAGAACCAGTGTGTTGCCAAGGGAAGGCCTGAGGGGGCCATTTTTGTCTCTGTGGGCAAAACTTTATCAGCTTAAAAAAAACATTTCTTGTCTCTGGGGGGGCGTACTTGCCTCGACAGGCATTTGCATGGGGGTGGGGAACGGCCTAGAGTCCCAAAGGCAGCTGGCTGCAATTACTTACTATGAAACAAAACTTCTTATTAGCATAACCACAGCACAATCTAACGTTTCTAATAGAGAAGGAATTTGGACTTTTACATATCAACAACGTCTTTTTAACTTTTGTTACACCCATTTAAGATGGAGATGTAACATAGGTGTATGCAGGAAAGGAAACCTCAGGCATGAGAATAATTAGCATAGCCATTGTGCGATCTACCATTTCTAATAGAGAAGGTAATGGAGAGTTTTACATATCAACAAGTCTATTTAACCTTTTGTTATACCCATTCAAGATGGAGATACACCCTAGGTGTGTGCAGGTCTTTAGACCAACTTAGTTAAAATATATTGATTGTTAACTAATTTTTACCTCAGACTTTAAATGTAAGTTAATTTTATCTTTATGAGAATTACGTTGAAAATCTTTTTCATTTAACTTTGACTAGTAAGAATTTAGCCTTAAAGTTACTGTTTACCAAACTTTAAACATACACATAAACATGGTCATTAATGCATAAGGAGAGAAACCTTTGTTACGAAGACATGTCATTTCAAACACGAATTTAGATATGTACTGTCTTAGTTGTTGGGGGGGTGCGTTGTCCAGCGGTGGTCTCTTGGGCAGCTTCACTTCTAGGAATTGCAGGTTGCGATCTCTGTACAAATCTCTGTGTACTCCAGCTTGTCCGCCTTCAGACCGGAGCTGAGGATCTCTGCCAGGATGTCCAGTTTCAGCAGGGAGGCCGGGGGTCCGGGAGGTCCGGGATCATTCCAGAATTCATAGCATGAGGGCGGGCGGGCCAGCCTTGTAGAAGGCACGGGCCGAGGTGCCCAGGGGTGGCGGCCATGAAAGGCCACTGTGGCCCTGTCCCATGGCCCTGCCATGTCTGCTTCCCTGTTCGCAGTGGCCGAGCAGCGTGGAGGGATCACGCGTCCAGTGCCCTGCGCCACGCGGTGGAGAGCCAGCTCTTGTGGGCTGGCCTCGGGCTCTTGCGTGTTGGCATCGGGCTCCAGCATGTTGGCATCAGGCTCCAGCGTGTTGGGATCGGGCTCCAGCGTGTTGGGATCGGGCTCCAGCGTGTTGGCATCGGGCTCCTGTGTGCTGGTGTCGGGCTCATGTGTGCTGGCGTCGGCCTCCTGCGGGCTGCGGGGCTGCGGGCGCGGTGCACGGGGTTGTCTGGGCGCAGCCGGCTGGCTGGCTGTTCCACCAGGTGGAAAAGGCAGCTCCGCGCCTCACCTCTTGCCCGCTGACTCTTCCCGACTCCTCTGGCTGTTCTGAGTTCGGCCGAGCGAGTGGAAACCACAGAGTGGTCAAGAGATAAATGTTCCAGAAACAGCAAAACAGTCTCGTGAAGAAAGAGCAGAGGCCTTTGGAGATCTCTTCACAAGCAGAAGAGAAGGCCATAGTACATAGGTAGCCAAATTGTCTTCACTTATCTGAGAGATGCACAGGTCAGGTCCACGTGGGCGCCATTTGTTGTTAAAATTCGGAGGCTCCAGCTGGCCGGGCTAGCTTCACGGGCAGGTAACAGAGATGACCAGACATACAGCTGGGCAGGGAAACTGTATTTCTTTATTCAGGAACAACGATTCATAAACTAACCCAAACTAATCACCAAACAGAACTCTGTTGCCTCTTTCCCCCGCGATGGCGCCAAGCACTCTCAAACTCTGCAACTCTCCCACTCTCAAACTCTGGAACTCTGGAACCCTCTCGGGGTTCCTTGAGGCGGGGCCAAGTGGGCCCGCGAAACTAGCAGGACTGATCCAAATTTTCTTGGCGGGGGAGAGCTAGAACAACCCAATGTAAAGCATACAACACAAGGGCAACAAAAAGAAATAAATAATGAATAAATATTTAAAAAGAATAAGAAATATTATGGGGAAATAGTCAGAAGTAAAAGATGAACTAATGACCATGGGCTGCAAGTTCAGAGCAATGGTAACTTCAGAGGTTACACAGGCTCTGATGATAAATAAATATGGGCCCTGGATAGGGTTTATGGAGGTAAATAGTTAATTCTATCCACAGAGTATTTTCAAGAATGGGAGCTACTCTCTGTCCTAATCCAACTCTCCAGTCCTTTACTCTGACATCATTTTCTCAGACAACTTTTTTTTTTTGCCTCCAAGTTTATTGCTGGGGCTCGCTGGGTGCCTGCACTACGAATCCACTGTTCCTGGAGGCTATTTTTTCCCCTTGGTTGCCCTTGTTGTTATTCTTGTTATTGCTGTCATCATTATTGGATAGGACAGAGAGAAATGGAGAGAGGAGGGGAAGACAGAGAGGAAGAGGCACAGACACTTACAGACCTGCTTCACCACCTGTGAAGCCACCCCCCTGCAGGTAGGGAGCTGGGGGTTCTAACTGGGATCCTTACACCGGTCCTTGTGCTTTGCAGCATGTGTGCTTAACCCGCTGCACTACTGCCCAACCCCCTCAGACAACATTTTTTTTTTTATCCAATTTCATGCTAACTATCAAATCCAAACAAAATCTATCATAGTCGTGGGCCCTGAGAAACATGCCTAAAATGGACTTCCTAGCTTTCTTCCAGCCTAAGATCCTTAATCTCATCTGCTCTGTTCCTACTTTTTGATTCCTGTTCATTAACCATTTTGTCTCATTTTACATCCTGCCACTTTCCAGACACCAAGTTGCAGACACGACCATGATTCCACCCTGACTTCTCTGGGCAGACAACCTCACCAGTGTGTCTTGGAACCTCACCTCTCCAGAGCCCTACACCACTAGGGAAAGACAGAAACAGGCTAGGGGTATGGATCAACCTTCCAATGACCATGTCCATCAGAGAAGCAATTACAGAAACCAGACCTCCCACCTTCTGCACCTCCAAAACAATCTTGATCCATATTCCTAGTGAGGAAGAAGTGATAGGAGGAAGAAGAGGGCTCTGAACTCCAGCTCCATCAGGTCCCAGAGAGAGAGAGGGAATGAAAAGGGTACAGATATTTGGATGTAGTAATAGGGTTATGTGTGGCTTGGAGGGGAAGAGAGGACTGGACCTGGGAGAAAAAGAGGGCACTTATGTACAAATGTTGACAGTTGGAGGGATGGCAGTTAACCCATGTCTGCAATCTTGGTAGAACTACAGTGGTTTGCAATGGAGGGACTTAGTATTCCAAACTCAGGTGATGGGAACGCTGTGGAATTACACCCCTGCTGACATGTAATTTTGTAAATCAATATGGAATTGCTAAAAAAAAAAAAAAAAAAAAGAGAGAGAAAGAAGAGGTGAGCTAGACATGTGGGAGCCATGAAATTTAAACTTAGTTCACCGGTGTTCAACTATAACACCTGCCAGTTCTGTCATCAGGTACAGGTAGAAGATCAGACAGGAACAGCAACACTCGGAGGGTGAGCAAGAGGGAGTGAAGACAAGAAAAGCCAGAAAGGTGAACTCTAGCTAGACACTCACTTAAATAGTCTCTCATACCTATAATCCCTTGTGAGTTTACATATGTCTGCCATATGCTTCTGAAGGCAGGCTGTCATTGGCAATATACGCGGATATCTTCGCCCACCCTGTTCAACGCTTGACGGCTCATCACCCAATCTGGTCCCCTACGCCTACACTGAACTTCTCTGTTCCAGTCTCTTGGAAACAGAGCTGGCAGTCAGCTGAGGTAAAGAACAAACACCTCATCACAGACCCCTGCAAGCGTCAACCCGGCTTTGACCTAGCACGTTATGATCGGGCCCTCCTCAATCGCTATCGAACAGGCCATGGCCGGTGCGCCGCTATGTTCCATCGCTGGGGAGCCAGAGAGGACCCGAACTGCCCCTGTGGCTCCAGACAGACTATGACCCACATAGTCAACGACTGCCACCTCTCCAGATTCAAAGGAGGTCTCGAAACTTTACATCAGGCTCAACCTGACACTGTTGATTGGCTATGGAAGAAGGGCAAACGCTAGAAGAAGAATTGGCTGTATGCTAATTACCTTCATGCCCCACAATTCCTTTCACTCACCATAAGTAAAATAGTGTTCCCTACAACAAATCATATCCCATGACCTCTCTAAACTTAAACAACTATGAAAGAGCCCACCTCCTGAGAAGTCCAGATCCTGAGTCCCAGGTGGGCTGGTGGCAGCCAGCCTTGCAGAACAGAAGCTGAAGCACTTGTCTGGTAAGGAAAGGTTGGCATGATTACCACCACCCTAGGATCACCCCCTTTCCCAGAGACATAGGGGGCCCACCCAGGAAGCCTCCTGGTCACCTGCTCCCAGAGCTCCCAGATTGTGCGGCCAATGTACAGCATCCTCGTCACTCTGTATTTAGAAATGCACGGTAAAGACTTGGTGCCTGGGGCCGGGTGATGGTTACTGTGTACAAGAATCCCGATTGAAATCCCTAGTTCCCACCTGCAGGGGAAAGTGTCCTGAGTGGTGAAACAGAGCTGCAGGTGTCTCTCTATCTTACTTATTTTGCATCGAGACAGAAAAATTGAGAGGGGAGAGGGAGAGAGAGAGTCCTACAGCCCTCTTTCACCACTTACGAAGCTTTCCCCCTGCAGGTGGGGAGCAGGGCTTAAACCTGGGTCCTTATGCACTGTAATGTGTGTACTCAACCAGGTGCACCACCACCGGGCCCCTCTCTCTCCCTATCTTTAGCCTTCACTCTCAACTTCTCCCTCTATCCAAAATAAATAAATAAACATTTTTTAATATTTTATTTATTTATTTTCCCTTTTGTTGCCCTTGTTGTGTCTTATTGTTGTTGTAGTTATTGTTGTTGTTATTGATGTCGTCGTTGTTAGATAGGACAGAGAGAGAAATGGAGAGAGGAGGGGAAGCCAGAGAGGGGGAGAAAAAGAAAGACACCTGCAGACCTGCTTCACCGCCTGTGAAGCAACTTCCCTGCAGCGAGGAGCCGGGAGCTCAAACCGGGATCCTTAAGCCAGTCCTTGCGCTTTGCACCACCTGTGCTTAACCCATTGTGCTACCACCCAACTCCCAACAAAATTTTTTTTTAAAGATTACTATAAACTTTGGTGGGGATACAGTGTGGAACCCTAATTTAAGAACTCTGATCTTAAAACATTATAAACCAGTATTAATCACAAATGAAAAAATAATAATAACTTGGAAAAAATACTAGAGACTCCGTACTCTAGTGAGCAGGGAGACACTTATCTGGTAGAGCACAAGACTTGCTTGCCTGAAATTTCTGGTTCAAGCCCTGGCGTCGCATATAGCAGAGTGATGCTCTGCCCCCTCCCCCTCTGTGTGTGTCAATGTGAAAACTGTGTGAAAAACAGTGTTCCAGAGAGACCCTTCAATCTGACTTTCCTTAGAGTAGACTCCTCTGATGATGTGGGGAAGGAGTCTGGTGCAATGGGATAAAAGCAAAAGCATGCAATTACAGAAGCCAGACCTTCCACCCTCTGCAACCCACAGGGACCCTGGATCCATACTCCCAGAGAGACAGAAAATGGGAAGGCTATCAGGGAAGGGGATGGGATATGGAGATCGGGTTATGGGAATTGTGCAGAATTGTACCCCTCTTATTCTATGGTTTTGTTAATGTCTCCTTTCTTAAATAATAAAATTTAAAAAAAGCAAAAGCATTTGGGTAAGGAATTAAGAGCACAATTACATGAGGATTTTATTCAAAAAAAAAATTGGTATTCTAGTTGCATTTTTCAACTAAGCGTCATAAAGCCATTCCCCAAGCCAGGGGATCATTATCCTCATTTCACAGGTGGGGAAGCGGGAATTACAGAGAGGTTAATGGCTGTGTCCAAAAGCACACAGCACGCCCTCGTCAGGTACAGGCAGAGGCATGGCCTCACACTGTTCTGTGATAAACCAAACTTTCTGAGCAAGTTTGGCTCGGCTCTAATTGGCATCTGATTTTTTTTTTAAATGTCTTTCATTAAAAATATATAATTTGAGGAACTGGGTAATTGACTCACATTTGATTAAGGCAGAGACTGTTGGGTTAACATGATTAATCAGTAAGATTACAATCAAACAGAAAGCAGTACAAAAGGTGGTGAAGCCATGGCTCACGGCATGATGCTGAATTGGGGGAAAGATAGATGTTCTGGGGGTTTCCTTTCTACATTAAGCTAGATTCATTTCAGCGTGGCGTTCACACTGCTCGGCCATCACTGGCAGCGTTAATTAGAATGAAGTTTGTGTTCTGGATTCAGAGAAGTGTTCAGAGGTGTTTTGATTTGACAGGAAAGGAAGACCCCAGCCGTCCTCTTTCGGGTCCTCCCTCGAATCATTTGTTTTGATGGTAATTTCTCAAACAGAGAGTGCAGAGGACTGGTTCAGAGATCAGTCCCGTGCTGAGCCAAATCAAGCTAATGCCACACAAACTCTAGTGGCTCCTTTCAGGACCTATGACCTGTCCGGCCTGTGCTGGAGTGACATATGCCACATTTATTTCCTAGATATATAAAACTGCCTTCCCAGTAGAAACCTCAATCATTCATAAGAAATGACTCCACATTAATTCCCCAATAAAGAAATAAATTATTAAAAAAAAAAAAAAAAGAAATGACTCCAGCCTCAGCCACTTCCAAATAACCACAGCAGGAGGACAAATGCAAAATAGAATGCTTGGGGGCCAGGGAGACAGCGTACTGGTTCTGCAAAAGACCTTCATGCTCTGAAGTCTCAGGTTCAATCCTCACCACCATCAACAGCCAGAGCTAAGCAGTGCTCTGGTGACTCTGTCTCTCTTTCTCTCTTATAAAAAAATAAGATAAATTAAATATTTTTTTGAAAAAATAGAATGCCTGGTCTTGTTATCTATCATTTAGTTTTTAATTCCTTTTTTTTTCTTCCTTTTGTTACCCAAGAAATAGGAACTGAGTATAAACTGCAGATAGAGGCTGGGTAATAGCTCACCTGGTAGAGCCATCTCACCATGATTTCAATTTTGGGCACCACAGAGAAGACTCATGTTGCCAGTGGAAGTTCCATGGGTGGTGGGGTGATGGGTACTGTGGTGTCTCTCCCTCTCTCCATCCCTCTCCACTCATCCATGTTGGAAGCAAAACGTATTTATAATACTGTACAGGTTTCAGATGTACACCCTTATAAGCCTATTTTTGTACATATTTCATAATTTTTGCTACCAAAATGACTTAATTTTCATTCATTCATTCAAAAAAAATCTCTCCCAGGCAAAAGGAGATAGCATAGTGGTTATGCAAATAGACTCTCATGCCTGAGGCCTTGAGGTCCTAGGTTTAATTCTCCCCACATATACACATGCCATCATAAACCAGAGCTGAGCAGTGCTCTGGTCAAATAAAATAAAATAAACAAAAACCCTCTCCTGGTTGTTATCGGCACAATGAGCAGACAGAATACTCTTATTTTGGCAGATTGTTGTTAACTGTTTTAGGTGTCATCTGTCAGATAAACTAGATATCAGGCTGCTTCTTTTGTCATTTAGACCCTGTACACACACACACACACACACACACACAAACTTGTTCTAATAAACATACAGTGGGCAGGGGAGATGTGGCATAATGGTTCTGCAAAAATACCTTCATGCCTGAGGCTCCAAATTCCCAGGCTCAATCCACAGCACCACCATAAACCAGAACTGAGCAGGGTGAAAGAGAGAAAAGAAAGAAAGAAAGAAAGAAAGAAAGAAAGAAAGGAAGGAAGGAAGGAAGGAAGGAAGGAAGGAAGGAAGGAAGAAAGAAAGAAAGAAAGAAAGAAAGAAAGAAAGAAAGGAAGAAAGAGGAAGGAAGAAAGGCAAAGAAGGGACAGAAGGAGGGAAGGGAGGGAGAAAGTGAGAGAAAGAGAGAGAGAGAAACAATAGGAAAAGGAAAAAAGGCTGCATGGTCTAAGACAAATAGCCTCCTCTGTTCGTTGAGCTCACTGGACAGACATCATAGCAGAATGCCTGCTACTGAACTAAACACAAAATATTTTCCCCTGCTGGGGAGATAGTACAGTGATTTATACAACAGGCTTCCATGCTGAGGCTGGGAGATCCCAGGTTCAATCCTCAGCGCTACCCTAAGTCAGAACTGAGCAGTGTTCTAGTCATTATCACCCTCACAATCCACACAGGTGTTGGAAGATGTGCCCTTGCTCAGACTGGGCGTGTGGCTTGTATGTTAGGATCACATGACATTCACCTCTACTGCTGGAAGACAGAGACTCCTTTGGAATGACGATAATTGACAGACTAACAGAAATAGAATTTTTGAAACGATAAATTTCCACTGTTCCTTCTGACTACTTCTCTTCTGTTGGGGTTTGGCATCCAATACCACGCCCCTCCCTGTCAAGTTTCCCCCCCCCCGCAAACCCTGAATTCAGTAGGTAAAGCTTCTAGAGGACCAGGGGCCCACATTTTGTCGTCAAGGTGGATGAAAGAATGGGACATGTGAGAAGGAACACTCCACACAGATGCAAAGGTCTTCACAAGACATGGAAAAACCAGGTGTGGAGAAGAAAAAAAAAAGTTGGTTATAAGAAAGACATCTGTAGTCCGGGAAGTGGCACAGTGGTAAAGCTTTGGACTCTCAAGCATGAGGTCCTGGGTTTGATCCCCAGCAGCACATGTGCCAGAGTGATGTTTGGTTCTTTCTCTCTCCTCCTATCTTTCTCATAAATAAATAAAATATTTTTTTAAAAAATAAAGAAAGACATTTATCCCATCTAGGGACTCCTCTGCATTTTACCTGACAGGCCAGGAGGTGTGTAGCTGCCCTCACTTTTGTTGTGGGGCTACAGAAGGAAAGATCTTTCCAACTGGGTGAGCAGGATGACTGTGTTGTTTTAAAGGAATGAAGCTGACAGTCAGCAAGTGCAAAGCACTACCACATCCATCATACGCCTGGCTGAGATGCTCACAGGTTGCAGGCTCCAGGATCTCACAGGTTGTCAGCATATGGACACGGAATGGATCAACTTAGTGAGGATTTCTGTTGTTAAAATTCCGGATGGCTCCAGCTGGCCGGGCTAGCTTCACGGTGGGTAACAGAGACGCGGAGACAACGGCTGGGCAGGGAAGCTGTATTTCTTTATTCAGGAACAACGATTCATAAACTAAGACAAACTAATCACCAAACAGAACTCTGCTGTCTCTTTGCGGTGGCACAAACACTCTCTCTTACTCTTGAACTCAGGAACTCTCCAACTCTGGAACTCTGGAACTCTACTCTGGAACTCAGGAACTCTCAAACTCTCGTACTTGGGAACCCTCTGAAACTCTGGCACACTGGCACTTTCTCTTACTCTGTAACCCTGAAACTCTCGAACTCAGGAACTCAGGAACTCTCGGGACTCAGGAACCCTCCCTCGGGGTTCCTTGGGGCGGGGCCAAGCAGGCCCGCAAAATTAACAGGACTCATCCAATTCTCTTGGCAGGGGAGGGCTAGAACAAACCAATGTAAAGCATACGACAGATTTCCTCAGTTTTTTGACCAGATTATTTTTCTGGTCAGTAACATTTAAAGGTAGATTTAAGCAGGCAGGGCCAGGCGGCAGCAACGTCATCATTCAGCGCACACATTACAGTGCACAAGGACCCAGATTCAAGCCCCTGGTCCGCACCTGTGGGGGGAGAGGGGGAAGCTTCATGAGTGGTGAAGCAGGACTGCAGGTGTCTCTCTGTCTCTTGCTCCCTTTCTCAATTTCTCTCTATCTCTATCCAGTCATAAATAAAATATTCTTTTTAAAAAAAAAAAAATGTCGATTTAAGAAAAAAAAAAAGCAATTGGTGAGAAACTAGATGACTCGTGGTGAATTTGCAAAGGCATAGCCCACACTGTGATTTTGAATTCCAGACACTTGATGACAAAGCCTGGAGGTCTTGAGGAAGAATAAGTGTCACTGGTGCAGTCCGCTCTGTCTGTGTGAACACCTGCCACTGCTCTGTCTAATGTGAGTCCCTGTCTGCCGGCTAAAGGGGGCCTCTGGCTCCAGAGTGACTGCTGTGTTCTGCACGATAATAAGATTCTATGTGATGTCATTATTCCCCAGCAGATCCTTTACACACACACACACACACACACACACACACATACACACAAAATAGAAAATGAAACCCTTTGGGAGTTGGGCAGTAGCGCAGCGGGTTAAGCGCAGGTGGCGCAAAGCACAAGGGCCGGCTTAAGGATCCCGTTCGTTCGAGCCCCAGCCTCTCCACCTGCAGGGGAGTCGCTTCACAGGCGGTGAAGCAGGTCTGTAGGTGTCTATCTTTCTCTCCTCCTCTCTGTCTTCCCCTCCTCTCTCCATTTCTCTCTGTCCTATCCAACAACGACAACAACAATAATAACTACAACAATAAAACAACAAGGGCAACAAAAGGGAATAAATAAATACATAAAAAGAAAAGAGAATGAAACCCTCGATGATTTCTCTTTTTAAAAAATTATTTTTTAATTTATTTTATTCCCTTATGAAGCGACTCCCCTGCAGGTGGGGAGCCGGGGGCTCGAACCGGGGGCTCGAACCAGGATCCTTATGCCGGTCTTTGTGCTTCGATGATTTCTTTCCTTTAGAAAGAAGCGGGATAAAGAGAACTGAAGGGTGACATATAATTATTAAAAATTCCTATCGGCAAGGCCAGGTGGTGGAGTACCTGGTTGAGTGCACATGTGACAATGTGCAAGGATCTGGGTTTGAGCCCCTCGTTCCCACCTGCAGGGGGAACGCTTTGCAAATGGTGAAGTGTCTCTGTCTGTCTCTCCCTATCTCCCCTTTCCCTTTCGATTTCTGGCTGTCTCTAACCAGTAAATAAATAAATATGATGGTTTTGTTTTAATTCCTGCTATTTCAAAAGAGCTTCTGGGGTGCTGGGCAGTGGTGCACCCAGTTAGGTGCACATTGTACAAAGTGCAAGGATCTGGGTTCAAGCCCCTACTCCCCACCTGCAAGGAGGACACTTCACAGGCAGTGAAGCAGGTCTTCAGATGTCTCTCTCCCTCTGTATCTCCCCCTTCCCTCTTAATTTCTCTCTATTCTGTCTAATAAAATGGAGGGGAAAAATGGCCACCAGCAGCTGTGAAGTCATAATGCCAGCACCGAGCCCCACTGATAACCCTGGAGGCGAAAAAAGAGACTCTTAGAGGTGAAAGAGAATGCCAAAGCTGGTGGGCATTACTCCTTCAAGAAACCATTCCTAAACTAAAGCACTGTTCAGCTTTGGTTTATACTGGTATGGGGGACTGAATCTTGGACCTAGGACATTAAAGTTTTTTTTTTTTTTTTTTTGCATAACCATTAAGCTATCTCCCTTGCCCCTCAGAGCTTGTCTCTGAAAAGGGTCTTCACAGGCTTAGTTAATCCTTCTGAATCTATTTCTGGGCCAGTGGCCTTTGAAACATCAGGCGTCAAAATATGGGGGCAACTCCAATGCCCAACAACAAATAAGTATATGAAGAAGCTGTAGGACTGGGGCCTGGTGGTCTAGTGGCCAGCCACATTATCATGTGAAAGGACCCTGGTTCAAGCCCCCACTCCCCACCTGCAGAAGAAATACTTCACAAGCAGTGAAACGAGTATGAAGGTGTCTTTCTCCCTTTCTAGATTCCCCTCCTTTCTCAGTTTCTTTGTCCTATCAAATAAAATAGAAAGAAAAAAGGAGAAAAAAAGAAAAAAAAGAAAAGAAAAAATGGCCACTGGTAGTGGTGGATTTGTAGTGCTAGTACCAAGCCCCAGGGATAACCCTGGATGCAATAAAGAGAGAGAGAGAGAGAGAGAGAGAGAGAGAGGGAGAGAGAGCTGTTTGTAGGATATATGTCCAATGAAATACTATTCTGCAATCAAAAATGATGAGATTGGGTCACCTGGAACAAAAAGGATAGGACTGGAGGTAATTATGCTAAGTGAAACTAAGAGGTGAAGGAGGGATACCAGATGGTTTCACTCATGTGGAATATAGAGAACTAAAGCAAATGAACTTGCCCAGAAAAAAATGGTAACCAAACTTTCTTTTTTTTTTTAATCTTTTAAAAATAATTTTAAGGGAGTCAGGCATTAGCGGAGCAGAGTAAGCGCAGGTGGCACAAAGCGAAAGGACCGGTGTAAGGATCCTGGTTCGAGCCACTGGCAGTGAAGCAGGTCTGCAGGTGTCTGTCTCTCCCCCTCTCTGTCTTCCCCTCCTCTCTCCATATCTCTCTGTCCTATCCAACAATGACAACGATATTAAGTACAACAGTAAAAAACAAGAAGGGCAACAAGATAAAATAAATAAATATTTTTTAAAAGTTTTATTAGTAATTCAATATTGATTTACAAAATTACAAAACAATAGGGGTACAACTCCGCACCGTTGCCACTACCAGAGTTTTGAATTCCCAATCCCTCCATTGGAAGCTAAGGCATTTCTCCCAAGGTTGCAGATATGGGTAACTGTTATTTCTACAACTATCTGTCTATATTTGTATATATTTGCCTATTTTTTCCCCTTATGGTCCCACCTTCTCTTCCTTTTCAAGTCACACCACACCTATTACTGCATCCAGATGTCCCTCCCTTCTGCCTCCTCTCTCTCTCTCTGGGTCCTGATGGAGTTGGAGTTCAGAGCCCTCTAGCACAAACTTTCTTTAAGGTTCTAAGAATGAAATTATTGGTTGGGAGTGCGAAGGGGAAGGGAGCACAAATCTTGTGGTGAAGGGAGTGGTGACTTGAGACTTGAGTTTGAAACTATGTCCCTGAAACCTTTTAATTTTGTAAAACATTGGTAAAACACTAATATGATTTTTTTAAATATTTATTTATTCCCTTTTGTTGCCCTTGTTGTTTTACTGTTGTAGTTATTATTGTTGTTGTTATTGATGTTGTCATTATTGGACAGGACAGAGAAATGGAGAGAGGAGGACGTCGGGCAGCCCCCCTGCTCCATCCTCCATTGCTGACACTATGGCCTATTTACATAATGAATGTTTTGCCTGAAAGATTCCCCACCCGTTCCTTTGATCTGTCTTTTTTCTACCTCAAGACCCACCCTGCCTGCAGGGTAACATTAATCCCACCAGTTAAAACGATTGCAACAGTTGCTAAGGAAGTTCCCAGCATGCCTTTTTCCTTTCTCTACCCCCTTTTCCTAGCCATTTGCTTTTCTGACTTGCCACTTCTGGTTTTATCCTATAAAAGTCACTTCTGTTTCTGGTTTCTCTGTTTGGACCTGGAGGAGGGCAGGCATGCAGACAGGGAGGCGGACACCGGCCATTGCAGTTTTTGGCTCCATGTGGCCTAGCCCAAGTCTGGGGCTCCCGCATGAATAAAGAATTATATTACCACGCTGCCACAAGTTCCTGATCTCTTTCCCATGACACAAGCCCCGCAGGAGGAGAAGACAGAGAGGGGGAGAGAAAGATAAGACACCTGCAGACCTGCTTCACCGCCTGTGAATCGACTCCCCTGCAGGTGGGGAGCCGAGGGCTCAAACCGGGATCCTTGCGGTGGTCCCTGACACTTGCCCCATGTGCACTTAACCCACCGCGCTACCGCCTGACTCCCATGATTTTTTTTTTAATTAATACAAATCAGGCACCAACATCTAAACACCACACTTGAGGGAGAGAAGAGCAACAGCTGGTGGCTCAGCTTTGAACACAAGGATAATTAGAACTTGTCTCCATGACCTACAGTTTGTCATGTTACCTCCCCACCCCATCCTCCTGTTATGTTTAGAAACCCAGAAGAAATTACTCTTTGGAGTGTTTCTTTCTATGTAATTTTTAAAAATATATTTATTTATTCCTTTTGGTTGCCCCTGTTTTATTGTTGCAGTTATTATTATTGTTGTTGATGTTGTCATTGTTGGATAGGACAGAGAGAAATGGAGAGAGGAGGGGAAGACAGAGAGGGGGAGAGAAAGACAGACACCTGCAGACCTGCTTCACCACCTGTGAAGCGACTCCCCTGCAGGTGGGGAGCCGGGGGCTCACACCGGGATCCTTACGCTGGTCCTTGTGCTTTGCACCACGTGCACTTAACATGCTGCACTACCACCTGACTCCCTCTATTTAATTTTTTTTAATTTTTAATTTCCCCATTGTGCATTTGTGTGCTTAAGCTACCATACCAAACTACTACAGAATGTGGGACTTAAACAACAGACACTTACGTCTCACCAAGGAGACTAGAAGTCCAAGATCAAGATTCTGGCTGATTTTTTCCGGTGGAGAGACCTCTTTTCCTGGTTTGTAAGAGGTAAGTAACCTTGCTACAGCCTTTCCTTAGTGTAGGCTCAGGGACAGAGTAGGGGAAGGAGAGGGAGAGGAAGAGAGAAAGGAAAGGAGCAGGGGAGAGGGAGAGGAAAGAGCAGAAGAGAGTTCCCTGGGCATTTGCTTTTAAGGATACTAATCCAATCAGATCAGGGCCACACCCTTTTGACCTCATTTAACCTCAGGTAATGCTGTAGAGTTCCCATCACCTTCCTGTTTCTGTAGAGGCTTAATTGTGTGTGTGTGTGTGTGTGTGTGTGTGTTGCTACCAGGCTTATCTCTGGGGCTTGGTACCTGCATGATCACTCCACTGATCCCTGTTATTATTTTTAAATGATGGAGAGAGAGACCTGCAGCACTTCACCTCTCATGAAACTTCCCCTGCAGATGGGAACTGGAGGCTTGAATTCTAGTCCTTCACTAATGTGGCTTATAAACATCACATCATATTTGTCTAAGGTCAGGTAGCTGCATGATCAAATAATCAAAATAATCTAAGGTTCTTATACATATCAAAAATGTGTTACAGAATCTCTACGGTGATTATTTGTGGCTTTAAGAAAAGACCTCCGAAAAATAGAAATTAGCACGACAGGAAATAATGATCCAGTTCAGTCACTAAAAATAGCCCTTGTTAATTTTTAAAAGCATTAAGTACAATCATATTCTCTTCAATCTTGTTTTTCTCTACTGTATTGTGTATATTTTTCCATGACCTTATGTCATCTGTATTTTAAATATTTCATGTGTTTTGTTCTGTGACCATATCATAATTCAATTAGCAATTCCCCATTTGTGGATTTTTGTTTGTTTGTTATAAATAAAGCTGAATGAAACATTTATATGGGTAGATCTTTAAGTACATCCCAGATGCAGAGTTGGTACCGAATGTTTACATATGTTTAATGGCTTTCGCATGCACTGTTAAATTGTACTCTATATGCTTGGGCTGATTTATATTTTCATCGTCTGTGTAGGAGAGGTGCTTACGCTAGTAGGGAGAGAAACATTCAATCATTTCATATTCAATAGGTTGGAGATGTGATTTCAATTTGATGCCATCTTTACTAAGTAGTGAGGTTGAACATTTTTAGCTTTGTTTTTTATCAGTTTATTGTCTCACTAGTTACCTATTAGTGTTATGTGATCATTTTTCCATTGGATTTATCCATCGTTCTCTTGTTGAGTTGTAAGGTCTTCTCATACGTTTTGGTAGAATTTCTTGAACTGTGTCCTGCATGCAGTTAATGTCCCATGAAATGATAATAAACGTGCTATTGGGGGCCGGGTGGTGGCGCACCTGGTTAAGCGCACATAGTACTCAATATTCTGTTAAGACTGAGAAAAATAACACTGATGATAATACTTTTGTTTCATGGTATGTATACAAGCAAAAGTGTCAATGAAATGTAAATAGTATATATTATTTCATGTCTATTGTTAAACACAATAAGAAAATACCTAGCCAGACTAGTGGATAAGAAGAGGCAGTCTCTTAAACATGCACACTACAGTGTGCAAGGACCTGGGTTCAAGCCCCTGGTCCCCACCTGCAGGGGGAAGGCTTCACAAGTGGTGAAGCAGGGCTGCAGGTGTCTGTCTGTCTCTCTCCATCTCTGTCTCTCCTTCTCCTCAATTTCTCTCTGTCTCTATCCAATAATAAATAAATACATATTTTTTTTTTAAAAAAAAGGAGTTGATAAACAGGGACATTTAAAAAAAAAAAAAGAAGAGTTGGTCTCAAAAGAGAGGTAATTGATGAGGAAAGAGTTGAAATTTGATTCAGGATTTATAGATGATAGTATCAAATACATCACTTAGAAATGCTGATGTTAAAACCTGTATGATGTTCAAGTGATTGCTGAGTCATAGATGTCATAGAAGGTGAGACTCAGGGCCTGGGCAGTGGTAGGCACACTTGGTCAAGTGCACGTTAGCATGTACAGGACCCAAGTTCAAGCCCCCAGTCTCCATTTAGGTCTAAAATAGATATTAATGTTTGCTTAATATTTTTCACGCATACACAGTATGAAGCAAAAACACTGTCACCAGTATTACTCTTTTTAATCTTAGCAAAAGTTTTTCTTTCATAATGGTGTCACTTTTTAGTATGTTTGTTTCTGTAACTACATCACTGAATTTTTTTTTATTATTAAAAATTCTAAAAACTATTCGTAGTGTAGGCACCAAGCCCCAGAAATAACCCTGGACTCTCTCTCTCTTTCTCTCCCTCCCTTCTTTCAATTTCTCTATCTATATCCAAAATAAATAAAAGAAGTTAAACATTTGGCACAGATTCACTCTGTATTTTTAGAAGAGTCAGGACTACTTCTTTGCAATTATACTTCAGTGGTTTGGAGGTCACTCAACAATATGTTGGGACAACGTCAGGTAAACTGCATTGCCAGAGATACTTGTTAGGAGAGACACAGAGTTGGGGGACGCAGTGACGGTTGAAGAACAGGCAGCTTGGGGAGGGTGAGGACACAGTCCTTTGATGGTGGGGTGGTGTGGAACTAAGATTGTGATCTTACGATCTTGTTTGTAGGCCACTATTAGTCACAGATAAAAAGAGGGGAACAAACAAGGAAAAGAACCTCTTTTCTTAAGATTCCAGAAATGAGTCTCAAGCAGCAATAGAACTTGAATTTTTCTGTCTCTATGTTTTCATAGGGTCTCCCTCCTTCTCTTTTTCTCCCTCTCTCTCCCCCGCCAACTAATTTTGCATTTTTTCTTGTTTCTGAGTCACACATAAAGGGTAAGTTATGATGACAGCAGAATTAGTGATATTGAGCTTTATGATCTGATTACTGGGTAATGTCGGTAAGTGCATTAATGAATCACAGAAATCTATTCTCTAGTGGGTAAAAGAATAAAGAATTAAAATTAGTATTTTTTTTTTGTCTATTTTGCATTCAAATCAAATCAGAATTTCATGCTCCCCAGGAGAATGAACAACCAGCTCTCTGGTATCTGGACCTGTGAGTTTTTGTTCTGCTTTCTCGCTAGTGAGCTCTGACTAGAGACACAAAGCAGAAGATGTGCCCCTGTGTACATGTGCGTCTGTATGTTCATGATCCAGAAGGAAGCAGATGCGCCCCTGTGTACATGTGCGTCTGTACGCTCATGATCCAGAAGAAGCAGATGTGCCCCTGTGTACATGTGCGTCTGTATGTTCATGATCCAGAAGGAAGCAGATGCGCCCCTGTGTACATGTGCGTCTGTACGCTCATGATCCAGAAGAAGCAGATGTGCCCCTGTGTACATGTGCGTCTGTACGCTCATGATCCAGAAGGAAGCAGATGTGCCCCTGTGTACATGTGCGTCTGTATGCTCATGATCCAGAAGGAAGCAGATGTGCCCCTGTGTACATGTGCGTCTGTACGCTCATGATCCAGAAAGAAGCAGATGTGCCCGTGTACATGTGTGTCTGTATGCTCATGATCCAGAAGCCCCTTTGCCTCTTGCTGTGAACGTGAAATGTGTTCCTACTGGGGGAGGTATTCATAAGCTGGGATTCTTTGAAATTAAAAGGAGCTCTGTTCTAAGTTAGACAGGTATGTAAAAATTCGATAAATCAGATGGCCTTAAAATTGCCAGAAAATAAGGAAATTTACCTATCAGTTGAAATTGTTATATGGAGGAATGGACTGGGTAGAAGAAGCCCTCAAAGCTGAGAGAAAACAGTGCCGTCCCCGTGGAGCGGAAGGGTCATGACAACTCGAGACAGGGTGTTCACGGGAATAAAACAACATGCCAGCCACAGTGGGGGTCTGACTTCTCACTGTCAGAGGAGGGAGCTGCTGGTGGCAAAAGGCTACAAACACATGTGATATCAAGGTTCAAACTGATAGTACTGGTTTGCATTCGGGGTTGAATTTGGAGATGTAGACTTGACAGATAGATGTCTACACGATTATTACCCGTATCTGTATATTCATTCTCCACATCTGCCTGCTGAGAAGGCCTGGGAATCATGAGCCCCACTTCTCTGAGCAAAGAGCACCTCTGGCTCCCAGATCTATCTATCTATCTATCTATCTATCTATCTATCTATCTATCTATCTATCTTCCTTCCTTCCTTCCTTCCTTTCTTTCTTTCTTCCTTCCTTTTTTTCTTTCTTTCTTTCTTTTTGTTTCTTCCTTCCTTCCTTCCTTCCTTCCTTCCTTCCTTCCTTCCTTCCTTTTTTAATTGTACATCAACACCATTCCCATCACCGAAAGTCTGTGTCCCATCCCATCCACCCCACCCCCCCAGTGAAGCTGAGCATTCACCCTCCCCCTCCACCCAGAGATTATTACTTTGGTGCTCTCAATTTCTCTCTGCCCTATCAAATTAAGTAAATAAAGTATTTTTAAAATGAACGGGCCAAATAATAATAATGACAATGATGATGACATGTTAAAAGAACAACAACAACAAAAAAAAACCTGAAGGAGTTGCCACTGGTCAAATCTGGGACTAAACTGAGCAGCAAACTAAGGAATTAGGCAACAGATTAAACCCAGTAAATAAAATAACAGTATATGAGCTCATGCTAGCCTGAGTAAGTAAATACTACATATTAATTAATTAATTGATTAATTAAAGTGTGTTGAGATGCAGGGTCTTCATATCATCTCAAAGTAGCTCCTTACACAATAGCTACTAATTACAAGGGAAAAGAATATAGCTTCACAGTGAAGAAGCCTGGATGTCCCACCTCAGGGAAGTGACCCTAGTCGGTATGACCAGTCCTATGACTTGTCAAAACTATATGCCCTGTGGTGGGATCCAGGGAGGAGATCGCTCTCCTATGACATCCTCACCAAAGTCATCTGACCTGAATCAAACCGTAAGGCAATATCAAACTAACTCAAACTGAGGTGTCATCTACAAAATGACTGTCCTGTAATCCTCCAAAGTGGGGGGGGGGGGGCAGGGGAAGGAGACAATGAGAAGCAAAGAGCAAGAGCAGATAGCATAATAGTTATGCAAAGAGACTCTCACGCCTGAAGCTCCAAAGTCCCAGGCTCAATCCCACACACCACCAGAAGCCAGAGCTGAGCAGTGCTCTGGTAAAAAAAGAAAGACAGAAAGAGAGAGAGACGGAAAGAAAGAAAGAAAGAAAGAAAGAAAGAAAGAAAGAAAGAAAGAAAGAAAGAAAGAAAGAAAGGAAGAAAGGTAGGAAGAAAGGGAGAAAGAAAGAGAGAAAGAAAGGGAGAGAGGGGGAGGGAGGGAGGCAGGGAGGGGAAGGCAGAAGAAGACAGGAACTATTTCATATTGAAAGAAGTCAAAGAGCCAGGACAATGAACAGCCATATGTTGTTCTGAACTGGATCCTTTGACTGTACAGTCATCATTGAGACAATTAGTGAAAAAAAAAAAAAAAAAACCTGAATATAAAGAGTGATGACAAGGGGTCCGGGAGGTGGTGCAGTGGATAAAGCATTGGACTCTAAAGAATGAGGTCCTGAGTTCAACCCCTGGTGCAGCACATGTACCACAGAGTGATGTCTGGTTCCTTCTCTCTCCTCCTATCCTTCTTATAAATAAACAAATAGATAAATAAAATATTGAAAATGAAAAATACTGTGATAACAAGGTGGGAATGACTTACAAAGTTAGTTACCTATTTTTCATGCATACAGATATTTCTTGCAAATTTGTATATTAAAGAACAAATGTACATACTACATATTTCTCATCTAGGTCACAACATTTTTCAACAGTGTTCTATTCTCTCTATTTATGGGCATATAGATTTGGAATGTACAGGTTATATTGCAGAGATTTTCAGCTATGGAGCTTTTATTGTGGACTTAATTATTTGCTTTTTGTGTCTTTGTTTTGTTTTTGCCTCCAGGGCTATTGCTGGGGCTGCATGGTGCCTACACCATGAATCCACTGCTCCTGGAGGGCTTTTTCCCCTTTGTTGTTGCCCTGCTTGTTTTATCATTGTAGTGGTTACTATTATTGTTGTTATTGATGTCATTGTCATTGGATAGGACAGAGAGAAATGGAGAGAGGAGGGGAAGACAGAGAGGGAGAGAGAAAAACAGACACCTGCAGATCTGCTTCACCGCCTGTGAAGCGACTCCCTTGCAGGTGGGGAACCAGGGGCTCGAACCGGGATCCTTACTCTGGTCCTTGTGCTTTGCGCCATATGTGCTTAACCCACTGCGCTACCGCCCAACTCCCTGGACTAAATTATTTGTAAGTTTAAAATGTTCAAAAGATAGGTGGTTTCTATTTCATTCTTTATGAAGATGTGAATGCACATACATTCACAATATAGTTTGAAGAAGTATTTTAGGGTACCTGTTCACATATTTAATTTTTAAATTTTTGTCATTGTGTCCCAAAGTCTCACCTTTCTAGAGCCCTGCCCCACTAGGGAAAGAAACAGGCTGGGGTTATGGCTTGACCTGCCAATGCCCATGTCCAGCAGAGAAGGAATTACAGAAGCCAGAACTCACACCTTCTGCATCCCAAAAAGAATTCTGGTCCAGATTCCCAGAGGGGTAAACAATAGGAAAGTTTCCAATATAGGGGATGGGATACAGAACTCTGGTGGCTTTGCGCCACCTGCACTTAACCCTCTGCGCTACAGCCCGACTCCCCATATCCTAATTTTTTAATAAAATTTTATTTATTTATTTAGTCATGAGAAAGATAGGAGGAGAGAGAAAGAAAAAATAAATAAACAGACATCACTCTGGTACGTGCTGCCAGGGGATCGAGCTCAGGACCTTATTCTTGAGAATCCAATGCTTTATCCACTGTGCCAGCAACCAGACTACCATTTCCTAATTTTTGTTGGTTGTAGGTATGCAGAAGAAAATCTTTCTGACAGGAAATTCACCCCAGAGTGCTCAGGACTGACCATCATGTCAGCTATTTACTCTCAAGTCACATGGGGAAGGTTCTTTGCATTCCAGCTGGAAGATATAAAAGTTGGATATTGGGGCTGGGGAGATAGCATAATGGTTATGCAAAGAGATTCTCATGCCTGATGCTCCAAAGTCCCAGCTTCAGTCCCCCACACCACCATTAAACCAGAACAGAGCAGTGGTCTGGTAAAAAAAACAAATAAATAAAATTAATAAAAGTTTGATATTGTTTATAACCAAAAAGAATTGTTTTGACACTGTACAGAAGGTATAAACATTTTTCTGATATAACCTGCTAACTTGCTTTCCCAAAGGGTCCCACCTCATCTTCTAACTATGTAGATCTGTTTCCTATTAAACTTCGTCAGGTGGGTCAGACACTAAGTGAATCCAAAGACCTTGTTTTCAGCCCTACCTGTCACACTTTATCATTGAGGAGCTGACTCTCACGAATTCACTTATTATCTCCATGTGGGAGTAATCACTCATTGTATCATTAGCTGATAATGACCACAGGAGCTGATTGAGCTGTAAATGAATATGGTTAGAGACTGCAGCTCAGGCTGATTAGATAAATATGCCACATATTTCATTTTGAGCATATCAATTTCACTATCATTTGACTGGAATGTCTTCCTTCAATGTAAAGTTCTCATTAAGGCCTGGTAATTTCTCTGAAATAGGATTGTATGCATGACTTCTGTCAGCCAAAAACCAATAGTTTCAGAGAAGGAAAGTAATTTTGCATTTTAGCAGCTACCTTAGCTGGAAGATTTTGTGCAACTCTCAAAATTCACTAGTCCTTTGTGAGAAAGTTCATATGCTCTGCACTGCCTTGAGATGAATTCATGTGTGTGAGAGACCACTGCTTGCTTACTTAAATATTTTGTCTAGGGGCCAGGCGGTGGCACACCTGGTTAAGTGCTCACATAACAGAGTGTAAGGACCCAGGTTCAAGCCCCTAGTCCCTTCCTGCAGAGAGGAAGCTTCATGAGTGGTAAAGCAGGGCTGCAGGTGTCTCTCTGTTTCTCTCCTCTCTATCTCCCCCTCTTTATTTCTCTCTGTCTCTATCCAATAAATAAATAAGTAAAACAAAATTAAAAAAATTAAAATAAATATCTTGTATAGTATAAAAATTTTGATGAAGGGATTTTTTTTTAAACTGGGGCTTTCCCTAATAAAGTGTTTTAAAAGGTTCTCTTTAGGGGTTGGGCAGTGGCATACCTGGTTAAGTGTACATGTTACCAAGAGCAAGAAACCAGGTTTGAGCCCCCACTGCCCACCTGCAGGGGGAGCACTTCACAAGCAGTGAGGCAGATCTTCAGATGTCTCTCTTTCCCTCTCTCCCCCTCTCTGTCTCTCCATCCCCTCTCAATTTCTGTTATATCCAATAAAATAGAAAGGGGTGGGGAAGGGGAAAGTGGCTTCATCACTTATCTAGGAAGTGCTGGAGTGGTGTATGAATTCTGACTGTATGAAGTTCCATAGCCATATACCCTTCTCTAAGAACAATGATCAGGGGGGCCCAGGTGGTGATGCACCTGGTTGAACGCACATGTTACAATACACAAGGACCCAGGTTCAAACCCCCATTCCCCACCTGCAGTAGGAAAGCTTTGTGAATGGTGAAGCTGGACTGCAGGTGTCTGTGTCTCTTCCTCTCTATCTCCCCCTTCTCTCTCGATTCCTGACTATGTCTATCCAATAAATAAAGATAAAGTGGTTTTTTTTTTTAGAAAGAACAGTGATCAGGAGACCTCATTGAGCACACACATTATGATGCACAAAGTACCCCCCACCCCCACTTGCAGGGGGAAACCTCACTAGTGGTGAAGCAATGCTGCAGTTGTCTCTCCCTCTCTAACTCCTCCTTCCCCTTTCAATTTCTTTCTGTCCTCTCAAATAATGTTTTTAAATGTGCCTGATTACACATAACTCAAGTGACTTAGGACTCTTATTGTAGCCTACAGCAATGTGATTATCACATCATCTTGGTATAAGCTCTCAGGCTTGTCATCTTGGCCCCACAAAATCTTGAGAGGTGAGGAGGGCAGACATTTTTGTACAGTTCCAAGCAGTGTGCAAACTAAGAAGCCAAGATAATGAGTAGCCCCAGCAGGTGCCAAGAAGGAGAAACAAAATCACTGTATCATTCATATGCAGCATACAGTTCGTCCTACTTGTTCCAGAATCTCAGGACTGACCACTACGGAAACACCTGTTAGTCCGTGTTGCAATGCCCTGATCATCTGACTCCCAGAGGTGTGGTCATGGACTAACAGCAGACTCACTTCACTCTTCCCCATCAACTAGAAAAAGCCATGGAAATCACCTGAAAACTAAACGAGATACAGCCAGGATTTCTTCAGAAACTCACCAAGCCACAGGTGAATACAGACATGTGTGGTTCATAGATGGAAAGGAGATGAGGGAGAGAGTCTCAGGACTCAAGAAGTCATACCTAGTGATGGCTGGTGCCAAAGTGGGAGTTAGCCAGTAGCACATGCCAGTGGCAGGAAAACAGATCTGGATGCTTACTTAACCTACAAACTCAGGAGGCAATAATGTATTGAACTGCCCAAAAGAACCCACTAGTGTTTGGGGGGGAGGGGAAGATCTGGGTGAAATTAAAGCCCTCTAACTGGCTCAGGCTCCCATCGTCTGCTAGAAAAATAAATCATAGCCAATTTCCGGTGGCATGGCTAGGGATTAGCAGCTGAGACACTGCATTCCTGGGGACTGAGTTAAAGCAACAACTGTTAAAAAAAAAAAATCACAGTCAACATCTTCCTCTAGATACCAACCTCTTTTAAGAATAGGTCCTCCCCTGATAGAGAAGAGGAAAAACAGAAGGCCACTCAGAAGTAGTAAGAGGTGTAGGTATGACTTAGAAAGGAAGAAATGACAGGACCAAAAAAAAGAGCAAAGGGGCTGGGTGGTGGTGCACCTGGTTGAGTATATAAGATACAGTGAGCAAGGACCCAGGTTCAAGCCCCTGGTCCCCACCTGCAGGGGAAAAGCTTTGTGAGTGGTAAAGTAGTGTTGCAGGTGTCTTTCTGTCTTTCTCCCTCTCTATCACTCCTGTTCCTCTCAGTTTCTGGCTGTCTCTATCCAACAAATAAAGATAGTAGAAATTTTAAAAAAGAAAGGAAAAATGGGCAAAAGTACATACATAAACAAAGAAGATAGTCAGTCCATACTGTAATCTTGGGAGAACTACTGCAATTTCCTGTGGAGCGGATGGAGATACAGAACTCTGGTGGTGGGAAAGATGAGGCATTATACCCCTGTTGTCTTACAGTTTTGTAAGTCCTTATTGAATCACACACATACACATGCACAGGTCCTTAACAGGAAAGCTGCCATAACTTGTGACACAAATGTACAATGAGAGGGGGAAAGCTTGAATGAAAAATACAGCATCCTCATCTTTAGATGCAGATCTGTATCTTTTACTTATGTCTTCACCAAAAACTGCTATAGTTCAAAAACGCTATTTATGTCATCTGTTCCTTAGGAATGATATACATATAACCTCAAGCTACAATTCTGACTTTGCTTTTGAATGCAAATATTTTAACAAGTATAACACACAGAAGCTTGAACTATCAATTATTCCTAGAAGTGCAAGTAGAATATCTTGTTTATCCCAGAAACTCTAAATTAAGCTAAGGAAAAACACTCCACTTTCAAAAATGCATCGCTGAGATTCTGCATTTGTCTTAAAGACAGCTGCAGCTTGTCTTAAAGATTAATCCAACGTTTGAGCCATTTAACCTTTAAGAAAGGACCGTGTATTTAGTATTTCTGGATGTGAGTGCATCAGATTAGGGAAATAAAAAATATGAAGTGTCCATCATCAGTTTATTTACAGATGGTACTCATCTTCCTATATCTTCTTCAGGACTTTCACAGATAGCAGTTAAATTGCTGTCCAGTATGCTACAGCAAATCCTAACAAGGGGATTTTCAAAGTTAACCCAATTGCCAAATGATTTGGTTGCAGCTATAACCATAACTATCGATTGCTTTCTTAAACCCTAAGACAGTAGGAACCTTCCCCTTTCTCTATAAAGCCCATATTTCTCCCAGTCCTGAAACCTCTAGGGCGAGGCTCACTTTCCTGAACGCTTCTCCCAGTTCATACCAACTGACACTGCACCTGCTGATCCCAACCCAATCAATGCAACCAGTGCCACCTCGGCAAGTTTCACTTCAGACTGCATCCAGAAACGTCAGGCGTGGAATGTCAACCCACCAGCTTCATTACTCTGGTGACACCACCCTTCCTAGCTCGTAGGGCTCCTTAAATTCATTTCGGGTAGTACACTTTTAACAAACCTCAAAACCTAGATATAGACCAGAGTCCATGAGATAGGGCATATGTACATATATCCAGAAGTTGGGGAAAACATAGACCTTAAAGCAAGAGTGTGCAGTAGTTTACAGTGAGTCAATAAATGTAGCAAGCAGGCAGGAAGACCTAAAAAGCCACCTTAAAATACCTAATGTCACAGTTTCTGCTTAGACTTAGAAATGTTCCTCACCTACCTTCTATTGCACGTCCCTCAGTCACTCCAAAGTTCACCTTGTCAGACAAAGTAAGGACAACAAAAGAGGAATAAGGGCAAGAAACTGACATACTTTAATGATGACTCTTTAGTCACTACCAGGCCACCCATCACCTGGGTCCCTGGTCAGGGAGTCCTGGGATTCCTACACAGACATGATGGGCCCAGACCTCTAACAGATCCCTTTCACCACTGTCACTGGTTATCTCCATCAGGAATAACATAATCGACTCCTCTGTGGGCCCCAATTGGACCTGGCCCTCAATATGAATCAACAATGGTAGGGAATGTTCTATTCTCTGAAGGGAAGTGGGATAGCATACTCTGCCTATCGCCTGAGGATGATGGGTCCTGAAACTGGCACAGACTGGAATGTTCCTAGCTGTTACCATGGAATGTCAGCTCAGATCTACAGGGATGCAGAGGTTACATAGGCTCCTGTGCTGACTATGGGCCCCAGATCAAATTGATGGGGTTTACAGTTAACTATATTTATATACTTTTCTCATATTTGGGAGCTACACTCTTCCCTGATCCAGCTTTCTGGTCCTTTTTCCAACTGTGACATCATCTCCCCAGACAATAACTTAGGTCACCTGCATATTATATGTCAGGCACAGGCAAAAACTAGTTGGGTCGTGGGCCCCTTGGAATATGCCTAAAATAGACCTACTAGCGTTTTCCAAAACAGAGACCCCAAATCTTCATCCACGATATTCCAGCCTTTAGGTTCATGATTACTCCACAATTTGCTCTGCTTTCTATATTAACTCTTTTTCAGCCACCAGCTTCCAAATGGTCTTATCAGTGTTTCCACTTTATAAATTTTTTTTTTTTAAATTGCTGTCCAAATGAATCAGTTTAGAAAACCCACCAGGGGGCAGGAAGTGGGAAATGTCATGCATGTACAAACTATTGTATTTACTGATGAATGTAAAACTAATTCCCCAATAAAGAAATAAAAAATAAATAAAAAAGAAGAAAAAGCCCAGTAAATTGTTCCCAGCAGGGACCCTGCAGGGACCTGAAAGAGGACTTGGGACAACTAAACTTTGTATGAATCAGAGATTGAAAGGAAATCATAATTGCTCATCTTCTGATTCTGTTTTTAACACTTAGAGCCTCTGCTTATTTATTGCCTTATTTTTTTATTTATTTTTATTTATAAAAAGGAAACAATGACAAAAACCATAGGGTATGAGGGTTACAACTCCACACAATTTCCACCACCAGAACTCTGTATCCCATCCCCTCCCCTGATAGCTTCCCTATTCTTTATCCCTCTGGGAGTATGGACCCAGGGACATTATGGGGTGCAGAAGGTGGAAGGTCTGGCTTCTGTTAATCCTTATTTTAATCCATCCAGCAATCCTGTGTGAAGTAGCAATGCTACTGTTCTCATTTCAGATAAGAGAGTTTAGAGAGCTGTTCTGTCAACAGTGCAGAATGAAACAAAGCTGTCAGGCCACTGGCATAATGCAGAAGCATCAGAATGCCTTCTCCTTCTCCTTTTCTCCTCCTCCTCTCTTTCTCCTACTCCACCTTCCTCCTCTTGTTCTCCTCCTCCTTCTTTCTTCTCTACCTCCTTCTCTGCTTCCTCTTTCTCTTTCTCTTTCTCTTCCTCTTCTATCTTCTCCTCCTCCTTCTTTCTCCTCCTCTTCCTTCTCTACCTCCTTCTCTGCTTCCTCTTCCTCTTTCTCTTCCTCTTCTATCTTCTCCTCCTCCTTCCTTCTCCTCTTCTCCTCCTTCTCCACCTCCTTTTCTGCTTTCCCAGTTCTCCATATAACTATACAACCCCCACTCGGTCCCCTGTCATCCTGTTTGGACCTGTATTCTCCCCACACACACCCCAGAGTCTTTTACTTTGGTGCAATACGCCAACTCCAGTTCAGGTTCTACTTGTGTTTTCTCTTCTGATCTTGTTTTTCAACTTCTGCCTGAGAGTGAGATCATCCCATACTCAACCTTCTGTTTCTGACTTATTTCACTTAACATGAATTTTTACTGGGCTTCTTTAATTTTTTTTTATTGTTGTAGCTATTATTGTTGTCGTTGTTGGATAGGACAGAGAGAAATGGAAAGAGGAGAGGAAAACAGAGAGGGGGAGAGAAAGAGAGACACCTGCAGACCTGCTTCACCGCCTGTGAAACTACTCCCCTGCAGGTGGGGAGCTAGGGGCTCGAACTGGGATCCTTCCACTGATCCTTGCGCTTTTTACTGGGCTTCTTAAGGAAGGCCTGTTAGAGCCTCACTGGAAGTCCACAGAAAGAGACTCAAAATCCCATCACCGTGGGGGCTGGGGAGGTAGCTCAGTGGCTGAGCACAGGGCTAGTATCATGAGGTCTGAGGTTCAATCCCCCACTTGCAGCAGTCAACCAGCAGGCAGAATCTTGGAGAGCAAGGGCCTCTTTTTAAAAAAATATTTATTTATTTATTCATTCCCCTTTTGTTGCCCTTGTTTTATTGTTGTAGTTATTGTTGTAGTTGTTGTTGTTGGATAGAACAAGGAGAAATGGAGAAATGGAGAAAGGAGAGGAAGACAGAGAGGGGGAGAGAAAGATAGACACCTGCAGACCTGCTTCACCACTTGTGAAGCGACTCCCCTGCAGGTGAGGAGTGGGGGGGGGGGGCTCAAACCCGGATCCTTATGCCGGTCCTGGTCCTCGCGCTTTCCGCCACCTGCACTTAACCCACTGCGCTACCGCCTGACTCCCAGGCCTCTTTTTTAATAGCCTCTCAACTTAGATCTAGAAGGTAATAATGCCTTTCCACCTACTGAGAAAGTTCTTGATTACTAGGGAAGAGAAAGAATGTTACTTTCTTCCTCTGCCCCTCCCCCAAATGGCAACACCCAACCTTGTGAGGATGTCAGAAGTTTGCATTGTTCCTGAGTCACAGGAGTCACTTAGAAAAATAAGGCAAGAATGCCATCTTGGGGCTTGATCTGACAGCACAGGCTTCCCACAGAGCCGTGGCTGGGAGCCACCACAGCTGAGTGCTCATGGGCCTTCAGGGGGGTTTCTGGCTGACAAATTTAGCTGATGGAATCCAACAATTCAACTTTTTTAAGTCATCAGACTAATTCACAATATTTGGGTTTGAACCTCTTTCCAACTATCAATAGATGACACTTGTCTTTTTTGTTGCTAATGTTGTTTTTTCTTTTTTTCTTTCTAGAAGGATGGTTTACAGTTGACAGTAAAATACAGTATTTTGTACATGTGTGACATTCCTCAGTTTTACATATAATAATCTACCCCCCCCCCCACCTAGATCCTCCTCTGCCATCATGTTCCAGGACCGGAACCCACCCCAGAGTCTTTACTTTATTACAATGCACCAAACTCCAGTGCAAGTTCTGCTTTGTGTTTTCCCTTCTGTTCTTATTTTTCAACTTCTGTCTCAGGATCATCCCATATTTATCCTTCTGTTTCTGGCTTATCTCACTTACAATGTTCCCTTCAGATGCCATCTAAGATGAGGTGAAGAAGGTGAATTCATTATTCTTAACAGCTGAGTAGTATTCCACTGTGTATACAGACTACAACTCACTCAGAGACTCGTCTGTTATTGAACACCTGGGTTGCTTCCAAGTTTAGGCTATTACACATTGTGCTGCTATGGACACTGGTACACGCACATCTTTGGGATGGGTGTGTTTGGCTCCTTAGGCTATATCCCCAGGAGAGGAATTGTAGACTCTCATCTTTTTTTTTTTTTTTTTTTTTTTTTGCCTACCCATTCATGATCTATTTGACCAGATTACTCACCTTTGGGATGTCATTTCTTTTCTGGTAATTTCTTTTCTTTTGCAAGATTTGTTGTTGTTGTTGTTTTAATGGCAAAGACCAGACAGAGGGACCAGAGCACTGCTCAGTTCTGATTTATGGGTGGTAGTGGGGATTGAACCTGGAGCTACAGAGCCTCAGACATTAAAGTCTTATATAACCACTAAGCTATCTCCAGCTCCTTCTTTTGTAAGATTGATTAATTGATAAAGAGAGTAAGAGACTGAGAACCAGGGCACCACTCTGACATATGCAGTGCTAGGAATTGAACTTCGGATCTCAATGTTATAAGTCTTGTGCCCTTCTGCTATATAATCTCCCAGGCCATGATAATTCTTTTTTTTTTTTTTTTTTTGCCTCCAGGGTTATCGCTGGAGCTCAGTGCCTGCACTATAAAATCCACTGCTCCTGGAGGCCATTTTTCCCATTTTGTTGACCTTGCTATTGTTATTGTTGCCATTACTGTTGTTATTGTTAGATACGACAAAGAGAAATAGAGAAAGGAGGGGAATACAGAGGGGGAGAGAAAGATAGACACCTACAGGCCTTCTTCGACCACCCGTGAAGCTACTCCCCTGCCGGTGGGGAGCCAGGGACTCAAACTGAGATCCTTACACTGGTCCTTGGGCTTAGAGCCATGTGTGCTTAACCTGCTGTGCTACAGCCCGACCCCACACCATGGTGATATTGCATCTGTCTTTTTTAAAGATTTTATTGCAGAGAGATAACCCAGAACATTGTTCCAGTACATGCAATGCTGGAGATAGAACCTGGAGCCTCAGGCATTCAAATCTGATGCTCTACCAGTTGAACCATATCCCCAGCCACTTCACACCCATCTTTCCTACTTAGCTAGAGCCATATCAAAAGAAGAAGCATAATAATTGCTCAGTCTTTCTTACTTGGGGAGACATGACTTAGGTCTTATAAAACCAACTCCCAACATTCAACAGGGAAGACAATAAAGCAACAGGATCCCTTGGTGAGATGAATTTTATTTATGTATCAGATCTCCAGATTCCACATAAGAGTGAAACCATCTGGTAGTTGTCTCTCATCTCTTTACTTAAGGTGCCAAGCATAATCACCTCCAGTTTCATCCATTTTGTCCCAAAGCACACAACATCTTCTTTCTGATTGCAGAGTAGTATTCCATGGGATATAGATCCCATAGCTACTTCAGCCAGTCATCTGTTGGTGAGCATTTACGCTGTTCCCACTCTTTGGCTATTGTGAATAATGCAGCTGTCAACATAGAAGTGCATATGTGTCTTCGAATTAGTGTTTCAGTGTCCTTTGGATAAATGCCTAAAAGTGGTATTGCTGGATTGTAAAGTAATTCCATTTTTATTTGTTTAAGAACTGTCCATACAGTCTTCTAAGAATACTATTAAAAAAAAATGACTCTCTTTTTAAAAAAGAATCAGTCACTATTCACTTTAAGATTTATTTATCAGGAGGCCAGGTGGTGGCAGACCTGGTTGAACATCACATTACAGTGTACAAGGTCCTAGGTTCACGCCCCTGACCCCATCTGCAGGGGGAAAGCTTCACAAGTGGTAAAGCAGGGCTGCAGGTGTCTCTCTGTCTCTTTCCGTCTCTCTATCCCCTCCTCCCTCAATTTCTCCCTGTCTCTATCCAATAATAAATAAACAATAAAATAAAATAATATTTACTTATCTATGTATCTATTTATTTTGAGAGAGGTACCTCTCAGTTCTGAAAGTACTCGGTACCAGTAGTCAAACTTGGAACCTCTGGGGCTCAAGCATGCAAGTCCTATACTTTATTAAAGAGCTCTCTCCCAAACTAAGAGGGGATTCTCTTCTATTTCCTTTCCTTTTCTTTTTTTCTCCAACCAAATATGAACAAGAGAAAGGATGCCAAGAAGTGAGAGGGTGGGAGACTTCGGGTGTGATTATCCTGATGCATGTTCAAAGTCCAATCTTAAATCCCCAGAGCTGTGTTGAGAGACAAAGCAAAACTCTGCTCCATCACCCCCCACCCGTGGCCACAGACTGTCTCACAAGCATGAGTCCCCAGTGGGCTCTCCCAGGCATCCAATGACACCGCTGCCAAGCAGCAGAGGCAGGAAGCAAATAGGACTGTGGTACATGCCTGAGGTTCAGCCTCGTGCAGCTCATATGGCCTGCAAAGGACCAGCTGCAGCTGGGACTGGCCTGAGAGTCGGGGCTCTGTGGACCTGAAGTGACAGGAAATCAATCAATATTGGTTCAATGGAAAGACCCCAGGTGACAGGGCCACAGAACAGGAGCCTGGGAGGAGGCTCTGGGAGGCAGCTGTGGGAGGCTGGTCTGTGCTGCAGGACCTCTCAGAATGGGGAACTCAGGGCCTTCTACCTGCCTGTATCTGTGGGGGGTCTCTGCCCTCACTTCCAGTTCAGCCTCCACAGTTACTTCCTTTTTACTTCCTGGAAATGAAGTTGGCAAGAAAGGCAGCCTCTGAGCAGGAAACTTAGAGGCTCTGGCTCAGTCTGGGCTCATCCACTTGTCCTGAGAGACTGGGCTCCCTTCCATCCCCAGCCCAGCCCAAACTCTGGCAGTCACAGTCTATCCGTCAGGGAGGAAGCTGCTTTCCTCCCAGTTGCGTGGAGAGACACTCCACCCTCGGTCAAAGTCCTGAGTTATGTCAAAAGAGGCACCTTCTCTCCATTACCCTGTGGCGAGCGCCCCTTTCGTGCTGAAGAAACTGAGTCACAGAAGCAGTCTGCCCTGCACAGCACCTCAGCCTCAGAGACATTTTCTTTTTGTTTGATTGGCTCAGCACTGTAACACTTCAGGAGTTCTGTGTCACACACATACATCTGTACACTACTTACCACACCCTCCACCAACAGTCCACACTCTTCCCTCTTCCCCTCTCCATCTCCTCTGAAAACCACCACTGTTTTCTCAAAGTCAAAGAGTCAGTTCGGTTATTGTTACTGCTATTATTCCAGTTTGTTTATTTCAGTTATTCATATTCCACATGAGTGAGACCACCCGGTTATGTCCTTTCCCTTGCGTGCTTGTGTCACTTAGTGTAATCATCTCCAGTTCCATCTCACTTTGTCCTGGAAGATACAGTGTTGGATTTGTCACGATAGAGTAGTAATTCTTCTCCCGAGGCACTTCAGCTTCTGGTTTGCTTAACCGCGATGATACAGCACCTCCCCACACTGGCCTCTCACTTCTGGGAAAGTCCCAGTGAATTGAGAATGAACTTAGAGCCTCCTAAGCCACAGAGTTCCTCCAGCTTTGGGCTCAGGGAAATGCTCATCCACACCTCCACACACAGGCTTGTGAAATGGCTGGGAAGGAGAACTCCCACATCTGATCAGCTTTAGGAAAACCGGACAGGAGATTCACTGTGAGAAGACCTGAGAACCGTTCCTGTCACCACATAGAGAGCAAACGTGTTCATCAAATTAAAAAAAGGTAAAATGAAGTAAAATGTCCAGGTAGGAGGCTCAGACACAGGTGAGGCCCTGGGTTGACTCTTTGCTGCCTCTGTGAGTAACTGAAACAAGTGAACTCCATGGGTGGTAAAGCAGTGCTATGGTGTCTCTATCTCTCCTATTTGTCTCTGTCTCTCCCTCTCAAGCTTATTAGGTTTGGGAGGTTGCTTGGCAGTAGTGCATGTGTATGAGGCCCTTGGTTCATTCTCCAGTGACACATAAAAAAGTAAAAATAGGGGGGTGGGTGAGCAGTGGAGCACCTGGTTAAGCACACATGTTACCATGAGCAAAGGCCTGGATTCAAGCCCCCACACCCCATCTGCAGGGGGACACTTCATGAGTGATAAAGTAGGTTTGCACGTGTCTCTCTTTCTCTCTCCTCTGTTTCCCTTTTCTCTCTTCTCAATTTTTCTCGGTCCTGTTCAACTAAAAAAAAAAAAAAATGTAAAAAGTGCTATTTTTAAAAAAGTAAAAGCTGGACCTGGGATATGACTCAGGAGAAAGCATGTGCTCTGTGTATGTGAAACCCTGGTTCAGTTCCCAGCCCTGCATGGCAGAACAAAAGGAAGGAAGGAAAGAAAGAAGGAAGGAAGGATGGGAGGAAGGGGAGAAAGAGGAGGGAGGATGGTGGAACACTGAGTTGAGTGCATATGTTACCCTGCACAAAGACCCAGGTTCAAGGCTGTCGCATTAGCTTCGCAGACGGGAGACAGAGACCACCAGGGACTCATGGCTGAGCTGAGAACGCAGTTCAATCATTATTCACCAGCAGTTCAACAAGTCTTAATCTCTAATCACAATTCTGTCTTGCATCTCTCTCTTCAGGCTGAAGAGTCAGGAACAAAGGAAATACGTATGATAAGGGGCGGGGAGAAGGAAAAAGTGCAAACCAGCGAGGACTAAACCAAATGTCCCAGAGGCAGGGGGAGCGAGGGCCAAACCAATGTCGCAGAGGCAGGGGGGTGCCCAGCCAACAGTGGTGGTGCAAACAGAACACATGGCAAGCAACACAAGGCGAACCCAATGTGATGATAAAAACAGAAGGCTTCACAAGCAGAATCCAGAAGCAGACCAACACAAGCCCCCAGTCCCCACCTGCAGGAGGGAAGCTTCATGGACAGTGAAGCAGGGCTGCAAGTGTCTCTGTTTCTCTCTCCCTCTCTATCTCCCCTCCCCCCTCAACTTCTCTCTGTTCTATCAAATTAAAAAGGAGGTGAAAAGTAGTCACTAGAAGCAAGGAATTCATTGTGTAGGCACTGAGCCCCAGAGATAAACCTGGTGGCAATCAGAAAAAGAGAGGGGGTAGAGGGTGGTGGCACACGTGGTTGAATGCACATGTTACTATGCACAAGGACTCAGGTTCAACTCCCCTGCAGGAGGGAAGCTTTGCAAGTGGTGAAGCAGGGCTGCAGGTATCTCTCTGTCTCTCCTCCTCTCTATCTTCCTCTTCCCTTTTGATTTCTCTGTCTCTATCAATTAAATAAGTAAATAATGTATATATTTTTATTTTTTTTAACCAGAGCACTTCTCAGCTCTAGCTTCTGGTGGTGCCTGGGACTTTGGAGCCTCAGGCATGAGGGTCTCTTTCCATACCCATGATTCTACCTACCCCCCACTCCACCCAAGAGAGAGAAATTTAAAAGAGAGAACAAGGAAAGAAGGAAGGAAGGGGGGATAAAAGAGGAAGGGAAAGAGGAAGGGAGGATGTTTTGTGTTAATACTTGAATAGAAAAATAATTTTAAGGGGCCAGTCAGTGCTGCACCTGGTTAGGTGTTCACACTACAGTGCCCAAGGAGCCAGGTTCAAGCCCCTTGTCTCCATCTGCAGGGGAAAATCTTCATGAGTGGTGAAGCAGGACTGTAGGTGTCTCTCTGTCTCTTTCCCTCTCCATCTCCTCCTCCCCTCTCAATTTCTGTCTCTATCCAATAATAATAAAAACAATAATGGTAAAATAAAAATATTTTTTAAAAAGAAAGAAAAGAAAAATAATTTTAGGGGGCCAGGAAGTGGCGTACCTGGTTAAGCACACACATTACAGTGTGCAAGGACCTGGGTTCAAGCCCCTGGTTGCCACCTACAAGGGAAAAACTTCACGAGTGGTGAAGCACAGCTGCAGGTGTCTCTCTGTCTCTCTTCTCTATCTCCCTCCTCTCAATTTCTCTCTGTCTCTATCCAGTAATAAATAAAAAAAATTTTAAGAAAAGAAAAATATTTTATAAAGGCACTATCGTCTCCCTTCTTGGAAGTTAGGATTTCTCTTCTTTACACTCTATGGTCTCGTTGAGCTGAGATGGGACAGGCACCCCAACTCTAACCTGGCCTCACTTCATCTTCACGATCATTCCATCAGAGGAGCCCCTGGCTCACCTGCAAGCACTACCAGTCCCTTCATCTCCCGTCCTCCTAACCTCCTGCTCCCTATACTCTGCCTCTCCCCAAACACCCAGGACTTTCTCCCCACACCAGTCCTGACTGATAGCCTCACATTACTCTCTCAGTGAAGCAGTTCCCAGGAAGCCCCCCCACCACCACCTCAGCTCCCCTCAGCACAACCACAAGGCTGCCACTCTGTGACCACCTCCCTTAACCTCCTTCCTGCCGCCATGCGTGGTGGTTAGGAAATACAACTGCAGTGGCCGGGCGGTGATGGCAGCAGGTTAAGTGCACATAAAGGGAAGTGCAAGGACCAGAGCAAGGCTCCCCCGTCCCCCCCCCCACCTCCGCACCACCACTCTCCACCTACAGAGGAGGTTTGCTTCACAAATGATGAAGCAGGTCTGCAATGTCTCTCTTTCTCTCCCCTTCTCTATATTCCCCTCCTCTCTCTCGATTTCTCTGTCCTCTCCAACAACAGCAGAAACACCAAAAACAGTATCAGCAGCAACAACAGAAAAAAAGATGGCTTCCAGGAGCAGTGGATTCATAGCGTAGGCACAGAGCCCTGTGATAACCCTGGAGGGAAAGAAAGAAAGAAAGAAAGAAAGAAAGAAAGAAAGAAAGAAAGAAAGGAAAAAAGAAAGAAAGGAAGAAAGAAATAAAAAAAGGAAGAAAGAAGTAGAGCCACAAGCTCTTCCACAGTCCAAAGGTTTTTCAACAGTAGGCTCTCAGTCCCCCCCCCTTGGAGCGTCCAGCTTCTCCATGCGGAGACACCGAGGGCCTGTGAGCCTCAGGACCAGATCACAAAATCAGCAAGATCGCTGCCTCACAGCCTCGTGGATTCCTGCTTCAGGGCAAGCTGCTGTGTGGTGAGTCACTCTATTAGTCCCCTAGAGAGACCCATCTGCCGAGGGGCTAGGCTTCCTGCCACCAACCACCCTGAACTTGCCAGTCGTGTGAGGGAACCTTCAGGAGAGCAAACGTGCAGGGAGCAGCAGCTTTGGCCTGACATCCTGACCGTGGGCCCAGAGAGACCTTGAGCCAGAACTACCAGGCTTACAGGCCACTAAACTCCTGGTGGGTGGGAAGTGTGTGGGTTTTCTTACCATCGTAAGTCACTAGATTTGGGGACTCCATGTTACACAGCAGCAACCAGTGGACACACACCCAGCTCCCTCTCTGGGCCTCCGTCTTTGGCCAACCTCTCTCATGTACACTAGGCCCTACTCCATGCCACCCACTCAGACATCTTATTCAAGCAGAAGGTGCCCTTCCCCTCTGGCATATTCAGTGTTCTCCTTTCCCATGGATCATGAGCACCAACATGCCAATGTTTCTCAGTCTCCTACTTAAAAAATCAAATAAAGATTCCTGCAGGTGGTTCAGTGGTAAAGCACAGACCTTCCATGTGGGAGGCCCTAGGCTTGACCCCCCCAGAATCAAATGGGAGCACCATGGACAGCACCACAGGCCAAAATGAGCAGAGCTCCACCGCTGATGGGTGCTTTGGTGTCCATCTGTACCTCTGTGTCTCCCACTTTTCTCTAAAGTGGAGTAAAAATGGAGGAAATACATGGCCGGGGGAAATATGTAGCAATGTCATTCATGTGCAGGGACCTGGGGTACCCCTGACACCACAAAAACTTAACTAAAACTAAAATCAGCTCTGCCAACCTAGATCTGATCACCAAAGTGTCTCCAGAAATCGCAAAAGGTCGGGAGTCAGGCTGTAGCGCAGTGGTTAAGCACAGGTGGCGCAAAGTGCAAAGACCGGAGTAAGGATCCTGGTTTGAGTCGCTTCACAGGCGGTGAAGCAGGTCTGCAGGTGTCTGTCTTTCACTCCCCCTCTCTGTCTTCCCCTCCTTTCTCCATTTCTCTCTGTCCTATCCAACAACGATGACAACAACAATAATAACCACAACAATAAAGCAACAAAAGGAAATAAATAAATATTAAAAAAAAAAGAAATTGCAAAAGGTCCTCTCAAATACAGAGTCACCCTCATTGAGACCCACTGTCTTGGACATAGGGTGTGTGCGTGTGTGTGTGTGTGTGTGTGTGTGTGTGTGTGTGTGTGTGTGTGTATGTGTGTGTGTACACATGCACAAATAGGTGAGGAGATTAAAGAATTCACTCCCTATTAAGTTAGGAAGGGGAAAAGGCCAGCAGAGTCCAGCCCTTATTAAGGCACAGTGAATTCATGCTTGCAATTTCTGCATTTTTACTGGGAAGAAGGTACCTGCGCAAAGACCAATCAACCAGCAGATATGCAAAAACCCTCCTTCAGAGTGCTGGGCGGTGGTGGCACACTTGGTTGAGCACATGTTAGCATGCCCGAGGACCCAGATTCAAGCCCCCAGCCCTTAACATGAGAGAGAATCACAGCATCAGTCTGCCAACTGCAATGCCTGGCATCGAACTCAGGATCTCATGCTTTCATATCTGGAGATCCAAACCCGCAGCATCCCCTGGGCCAGCTGACTCTTCTTTCTGCAGAGACCAGCCTCCAGCGGCTGGGCAGAAGGACCTCCTTGGAGGCCACTGAGGGTTCAAACAACATAGGTGTCTACACCATCGCACTGGGCAGACACGGAAACTTTCTGAGACCCTCCTGCCTGTTTCAGAAGGGGTAGCAGGAGATGACAGAACCACCCCACGCTTGGCTCCAGCCCGTCAGCACCCAAACCTGGACTCCCAGACTCCTCCAGGCTCCCTATACCCTTGGGCAGCTCTCACTTGCCTCAGCATCGATTAAACCCGATCTCATTTATTATCTCAGGAAATGGCCTCAAGGTCACAGGGCTGGAAATTTAATTATGGTCGCAGTATATTAAGTGGCACATTTAAAGAGGCTGAATGGTAGTCATTAATTTTTTGGATGGTGGAGCGAGCTTTCTCCACCCTGGGCGGTTCCAGCATCCATCACAGCCATTGAGCTTGGCAGCTGTCTTTTAGCTCTAAACTGCCTCGTTATTCATCTTTTACGACTCGCCTTTAAAAAACACAAGGCACTGAGATGCCTCCATGCTCACACGCGCACACGCACGCCCCCTTCGGACTGTAATAGATGTGCAAGGCGGGAAGGGAGCCGTATGTCACCTTTGCAATAAAGCAGGAGCGGCAGGTGCCGGCAGCTACCTGAGCTCAGCCTCTAAATTGAGACAACAGTTACCCTTCTCTGACATCTAGTGTCAAGACATGAGCTATGACCGCGGCGCTGGAGCTGCTGGCCTGGAAAACAGAGAAGTACCTGTGTGAGAAAATCCAGTCTCCCCCAGCGGGGAGAGACAGGGAAGCGGGAGCCACGAACTTGGCTGTTGACTTTGGCTGTTGACTTTGCCCATTGGCTATGGCGCCCGGCCGCCCAGGGCCTGAAAGAGTTTGTCATGTTTAATGAAGGGACAGCCATTAAAGGTGTTGGCTTCAGAGAGGAGACTTGATGAGCCTGAGTAGTATTTAGTAGAGAGGGTGTGTGTGTGGGGGGGGGGGGGGTGGGCAGAAATATGAATTGAATTAGAGGGATTCATTAAAGAAATTGGCCCGGAGCCCAAGGATGAGTTGGTTGTCAGACGAGGCTGCCAGATTCTGGGAGCTCATCCTGGGTGGAAAACTGACACGGGATTCAGGTTGGAAATTTCCGAACATGACTGAAAGAGACTGTGAGGGTGCTCAGCCTCTGTGGACAAAGGGAGCTTCCCGCAAACTGCCCTGTGGGTGGAATGTCCTCCCCTCAACCTCCAGAAAAATCCACGGAGAAGCATAGCGCACATCAATCAGCCGAGCAGTTCAGCCCTGGGCTTCTCAGTGGGGCTCTATTGATAGACAGAATAACTGCTTTGGGGGGGGGCTGTTCTGGATGGGGTGGGGGGACCAGCAGCTTCCCTGGCCTCGGCTCACTTGTTGCTGATAGTCTTTCAGTAACTAACAGTGACAGCTGAAAACGTGTCCCAGTGTCGTCAGGAATTCCTCAGAAAACAAAAACACCCTAGTATGGCTGGGGAGATGGCATCATGGTTCTGCAAAAGGACTTTTCTGCCTGAGGCTCCCAGGTCCCAGGTTCAATTCCCAGTCCTACCATCAGACAGAGCTGAGCAGTGTGCTCTGGTGTCTCTTTCGCTCTGAAATTTTCTCTCTGTATCTCTCTCATTAAAATAAAATACATTTTTTTTAAAAACCCTGTGGTCCAGGTGGTGGTGCAGTGGATAAAGCACTGGATTCTCAACCACGAGGTCCTGAGTTCAATCCTTGGCAGCACATGTACCAGAGTGATGTCTGGTTCTTTCTCTCTCTGCCTATATTTCTCATAAATAAATTAAATTAAATTTTAAAAGCACGCTAACAAAGGCCCACTGACCTCTTCCCCCTCAGGGAGCAGGTTCAAATCTCTAAGCTGACCTTTGCTGACTGGAATGTGTGCTATGGCTCAGCCCCTCGGTGACCCCTGGATGGCTGCCTGGTGGCCACTTATGCTTGCCTTCGACCGTGACTTTGTCTTCTGGCTTCTCTGTTGGACCTTGGGCTGGTTCTCTCTCATCAACTCTCCCATCCAAGTACTAGCCAGGCCCCGGTCTGCTTAGCTTACAAGATCGGGCGTGTTCAGGGTGGTAGACTCTCACCAACTCTCTGATCAGCAAACACCAGACAATGGGCACAAGCTCGGGAGTCCCTCTCACCAAACCATCACGCACACATATCCAGGTAAACTAGTTTAGTCACCACCACCCAGATCAAGGGGGAGAAAAAAAAAAACCATCAGAAGGCTGGGAAATGATAAACCTGTCAGAGCTCACATTTTGCCATGTATGAGGACCTGGGTTCAAACCCCAGGCCACTACCCAGGAGAAACTGCTGAGGGGAATAATCCCAAGCACTGGGGAGCAGTGATCTGATGTCTCTGCTCCGTCTTCCTCTCCCTCTGTATCTATCAAAAAGAAAGGAAGAAAAGCAGGCAGGCACTAAATACAATGACTAAATTATAAATCTTGGTAGATATCTTGAGATAAAGTATATTCTATCCAAAAAGAAAGAGAAGAAAAGAAAAGCATCAGAAAAAAAAAAAAAAAGAAGGGAGAAATACCATCAAAAGTAAAAATTCCATCCACCACAAGTGGTGGAATTATACAGACATGGAGCACGGAACCCCAGAGAACCCTGAAAGTAAATAAATAAATGGACAACCTGATTCCATTGATGCCTGTTTATCCCCGCCACCCCCAAACAAAACATAGTTCCAAAGAAAACTAGTGTCTTTGATCACTATTGATTAATTAGGTCAAATAGCTACATTATATTATTAATATATATTTTTTCTTTTTTCTTTGACTGGACAGAGAGCAATTGAGAGGGGAAGAGGACACAGAGAGGAAGGAAGAAAGAAGGAAAGGAAAGAAAGAAAAAAGAGTGTGAGAATCAAATTGATGGGGTTTACAGTCAACAATATTTATACACCTTTCTCATATTGGGAAGCTACTCTCTTCCCTGATCCAGCTTTCTGATCCTTCTGCCAGCCATGAAACCACCTCCCCAGACAATAATTAGGATCCACCTGCATATCAGATTTCAAGCTCAAGGAAAAAAAGAAAAAAAAAACACTAATATAGCCACAGGCCCTTTGGAATATAACTAAAATATGCCTACTGGCTATCTACAGAATGGAGGACCCCCTAACTCTTCATCTGCACTATTCCAGCCTTTAGGTCCAGGACTGGACAACAATTTGTTTGGCTTTGTATGTTAACTCTCTTTTCAGCCACCAGGTTCCAGATGCCAGCATGATGCCGACCAGAATTCCCTGGACAGATAATCCCACCAATGTGTCCTGGAGCCCCGCTTCCCCAGAGCCCTTCCCCACTAGGGAAAGAGAAAGACAGGCTGGGAGTATGGATCAACCTGTCAACACCCATGTTCAGCGGGGAAGCAATTACAGAAGCCAGACCTTCCACCTTCTGCATCCCACAATGACCCTGGGTCCATACTCCCAGATGGTTAAAGAACAGGAAAGCTGGGAGATGGGCGGTAGTGCAGCAGGTTAAGCATACTTGGCGCAAAGTGCGAGGACTGGCACAAGGATTGAGGTTCGAGCCCCCAGCTCCCCACTGCAGGGGAGTCGCTTCACAAGTGGTGAAGCAGGTCTGCAGGTGTCTATCTTCCTCTCCCCCTCTCGGTCTTCCCCTCCTCTCTCCATTTCTCTCTGTCCGATCCAACACTGAAGACATCAATAACAACAACAACTACAACAATAAAACAACAAGGGCAACAAAAGGAAATAAATAAAATAAATATTAAAACAAAGAATAGGAAAGCTATCAGGGGAGGGGATGGGATACAAAGTTCTGGTGGTGGGAATTGTGTGAAGTTATACCCCTCTTATCCTATGGCTTAGTCAATGTTTCCTTTTTATAAATAAAAAAGAAAAAGAGTGAGAGATAGCATAATGGTTACGCAAAAAGACTTTCATGCCTGAGGCACCAAAGTCCCAGATTCAGTCCCCCACACCACCATAAGCCAGAGCTGAGCAATGCTCTGGTCAGTCTCTCTCTAATTTAATTAATTAATTAATTAATTAATGTGAGCAATCGAGAGAGAAAAATATCTGCAGCACTGCTTCACTGTTCCTTGCAGGTGGGGACCCGGGACTTGAACCTGGTCTTTGCCCATGGCAATTGGTACACTCCATCGGAGTTCCACCGCCAGCCTTAATTATATGCTTTCTATAATCGCATTCTATATGTCCTACAATGGCATCCTTATATATTTTACACAGCTGCTTTGTGCTTCGCAGGAGAGCTGGCCAGACTGCCCTTGCCCGGAACACACTTAGGCATTCCTGAGAGCCAGCGGTCACATGGGAATGTGGAGAAGCCCTGGACAGTCCCTCAGTCCTGGAAGGCCAAAGCAGTCCAGTCCCTTACAGAGACCTGGGGGAGAGAGAAGACAGACAGGGGGAGCAGAGCCTCTGTGTTTCTGCCCCAGCCCCTTCGTTCTTGTTTGCTGAACAAATCCTCCTGCCAGAGAGAACAGCAGAAAAGCACCAGCCCCAATGCCCCCCCCCCCCCCCCCCCCGTTAATCACCGAGGCCATAACAAATCACAGGATGCACTAGTGACACATCAATTACACTAAAACCCAGGTTGCCTCCGGGAAGCAGCCATCAGACGCAGGCCCGGGGTCACCTCCACCCGGGCTGCGGGGGCCGGGCTTGGCTGCTTGGGGGTGTGGGGGGGTGCGGCTGAGCAGCTGGCTTCAAGGCAGGAGGAGGTGTCATCATGTGGTCTGAATGCAGATGCCCAGGCCAGGTAGACGTGCACCTCTCCCATCCAGTCCTGGGGGACAGTTGCACTGTGTTACAGAGGACCATGCCATTGGAAGCAGGCTTCTGCCTCTGCTTGTGACAAGAAGGCTCTTAAAGCAGCGGAGCTGGGCCCTGGCAGGGGGTGTCTCCATTGCTTCTGCTCATGTGCTGTAGTCTCTTATAAAGTCATGGCCTTTTTTTGGGGGGGGGGGAGGGCATTGATAGAAATTTTTTTTTTTTTTTCATTGATAGAAATATTAAGGGACTGAGAAAGCGATAATTTTTTCCCCCATCAATGGGGCTTCATTGTTCCAAGCCAACTTTTTTTTTTTAGATTGGAAAACAGACACAGAGATAACGAAAAAGAGTGGTCCAGGAGGTGGCATAGTGGATAAAGCACTGGACTCTCAAGCAAGAAGCCCTGAGTTCAAGCCCCAAGTTCAAGCCCTGAGTTCAATCTGGTACAGCACATGTACCAGAGTGATGTCTGGTTCTCTCTCTCTCCTATCTTTCTCATGAATAAATAATAAATTCTTTAAAAGAAAGAGAGAGAGAGAGAGAGAGAGAGAGAGAGAGATTATGAAAAAGAGAGAAAAACACACACCACCAAAGTAAGGTGGAGGCTGGGCTTGAACCTGAGTCACGTGCTTTATGAAACAAGCCTAAAGTGAGCTATCTTGCCAGCCCAAACTCTCTTAAACATTGATTCATTGTGTGTGTGTGTGTATGTGTGTGTGTGTGTGTGTGTGGCTGTGTTCCTCTCCTTTCTTTGTTTGTCCCAGCTCTAGCTCTTCCCTCTCTTTCACCAGAGCACTGCTCATCTCTGGTTTATGGTGGTGCAGGGGATTGAACCAAGGACTTTGGAGCCTCAGGCATGAAAGTCCCTTTGCATAACCATTATGCTATCTTCTCTCTCTCTCTCTCTCTCTCACTCTCTCTGTCTGTCTGTCTGTCTCTCTCTCTCCCTCTCTCTATAAAAAAAAGGAGAAACAGCAGTTATGAAGTCCAGATGATGGCTCACCCAATAGAGCTCACATGATACTATGTGAAGGGCTCAGGTTCAAGCTCCTTGTTTCTATCTGCACAGGGAAACTTCACAAGCAATGGAGCAGTGCTGCAGGCTCTGTCTCTGTCCCTCTCTTTCTTGCCTACAGGGTTATCATTGGAGCTCGGTGCCAGTGCCGGCACTATGAATCCACTGCTCCTGTGGCCATTTATTTATTTATTTGTATAGGACAGAGTGAAGTTAACAGAAGAGACAGACAAGGGCAGAGAAAGATAGACACCTGCAGACCTGCTTCACCACTTGTGAAGCGAGGACCCTGCAGGCGGGGAGCCAGGGGCTTGAACTGGGAACCTTGTGTGGTTCTTGGCACTTCATACTACATGTGCGCCAGCACCCAGCCTCCCCCTCTCTATCTCTCTCTCTCCCTCCCTCTCCCTCTCCCTCTCTCTCTCCCCCCCCCCGTCTTTTTTTATTATTATTTATAAGAAGGAAACACTGGGGAGTGGGGCGGTAGCGCAGCGGGTTAAGCGCAGGTGGCGCAAAGCACAAGGACCGGCATGAGGATCCCGGTTCGAGCCCTGACTCCCCACCTGCAGAGGAGTCGCTCCACAGGCGGTGAAGCAGGTCTGCAGGTGTCCTATCTTTCTTTTTTTTTTTTTTTTTTTTTTTTTAAATTTTTTTAATATTTATTTTTATTTATTTATTCCCTTTTGTTGCCCTTGTTGTTTTATTGTTGTAGTTATTGTTGTCATTGTTGTTGGATAGGACAGAGAGAAATGGAGAGGGGAGGGGGAAGACAGAGAGAGGGAGAGAAAGATAGACACCTGCAGACCTGTTTCACCGCTTGTGAAGCGACACACCTGCAGGTGGGGAGCCAGGGCTTGAACCAGGATCCTTATGCGGGTCCTTGTGCTTAGCGCCACCTGCGCTTAACCCGCTGTGCTACAGCCCGACTCCCAGGTGTCCTATCTTTCTCTCCCCCTCTCTGTCTTCTCCATTTCTCTCTGTCCTAGCCAACAACTACGACAATAATAATAACTACAAAAATAAAACAACAAGGGCAACAAAAGGGAATAAATAAATAAATATTTTTTTTAAAAAAACGAAACACTGGGGTGGGGGTAGAGAGCATAATGGTTATGCTAAGAGACTCTCATGCCTGAGGCTCCAAAGTCCCAGGTTCCGTCCCCCGCACCACCATCAGCCAGCGCTGAGCAGTGCTCTGGTGTTTCTCTCTGTGTCTCTCTCTGAATTTATCTCAATGACACCAAATTAATTAATTAATTAACTAATTAATTTTTTAAAAAAAAGGAAACACTGATAAAAACCATAGGAGAAGAGGGGAACAATTCTACACAGTTCCCACCACCAGAACTCTGTATCCCATCCCCTCCCGATAGCTTCCCTATTCTTTATCCCTCCAGGAGTATGGACCCACGGTCATTAGGGGATGCAGAAGGTGGAAGGTCTGGCTTCTGTAAGTCAGAAAGAAAAACAAACAGCTGCCAGGAGCAGTAGAGTTACGTAAGCCAAGATTCAATGATAATTCTGGCTGCAAAAAGGAAAGAAAAAAGAAAGGTAAAATGGAAAAAAGGCAAAGAAAAAAACATGAGACAGACAGAGAGAAGGAACAGCCAGGAAGGTCATTTGGCGATATTACCACGTAGGAGGTCCTCTGTGCCTCATAAAAAAAAATAAAATATCAGGGAGTTGGAAGGTAGCACAGTGGGTTAAGCGCATGTGGTGTGAAGTGCATGGACCCGAGTAAGGATCCTGGTTCGAGCCCCCAGCTCCCCACCTGCAGGGGAGTCGCTTCATAAGTGGTGAAGCAGGTCTGCAGGTGTCTGTCTTTCTCTCCCCCTCTCTCTTCCCCTCCTCTCTCCATTTCTCTCTGTCTTATCTAACAACAATGACATCAATAACAACAACAATAACTACAACAACAATAAAAAAACAAAGGCAACAAAAGGGAAAATAAATACTTTAAAAAAATTAAAATATCACGCATTAGGCTTCAAAGTGCCAGGTTCAATCTCCAATACCACCAGAAGCCAAAGTTGAGCAGTGCTCTGTTAAAAAAAAAAAAAAAAGGAATAGAAAAAGCAAATACAAAAGACAAGCTGTCAACAGTCAGTGAAATAAAGATACCTGTAAAAAGAAAAGGAGGGGGTCCGGCAGTAGCACAGCAGGTTAAATAAGCACACGTGGCACCAAGCGCAAGGACCAGAGTAAGGATCCTGGTTCGAGCCCCCCAGCACCCCGTCTGCAGGGGAGTCAGTTCACAGGCAGTAAAGCAGGTCTACAGGTGTCTCTCTTTCCCTCCCCCGTCTTCCTCTCCTCTCTCCATTTTTCTCTGTGTCCTATCCAACAACAACAACAATAGTAACTACAACAACAATAAAACAACAAGGGCAACAAAAGGGGGGGAGAAAGAGAAGGGGGAGAAACCTGCATTTGCAACATTTGCAGTGAACTGATGCGGCCGTACTAGTACAAACCAGGTGATTTAGTGCCCAGCAGTGAAACGTGCAGCCCCACCTGTGACTGGCTCGTGCCAAGAATGGAAGCCGGAGTCTGAGCAGGCCTCTTGCCCTGAGTTCAGACTGACAGGGAAAACAAGAAAGAGGAGTAAGTCAAATAGCACAAAACAGAAATGATGAAACTAACCAGGAGTGTCAAGAGTCTAGGAGACAACTGTTTAGCTTTTATTCAAGTCCATGAATAAACATGATAGAAGGAGATATACAGTGAATTAACAGAACTACTAACTATTATATGGGACCTAAATAATATCTCTTTGGGGGAATAAATTGGTATAAAAGTTATCCTGGGGAAAGGGCCGGCGATGGTGCACCTGGTTGAGTGCACACGTTACAATGCAAAAGGACCCAGGTTCAAGTCCCTGGTCCCCACCTGTGGTGGGGAAGCTCTGCAAATGGTGAAGCAGGTCTGCAGCTATCTCTCTGTCTCTTTCCTTCTCTACCTTCTCCTTCCCTTGCATTTTCTCTCTCTATCCAATAATAAATAAATAAACAAGTAAATATAATTTAAAATTATCCTGGGTGGAGGAGATAGCATAATGGTTATACAAGCAGACTCTAATGCCTGAGACTCCAAGGTTTCAGGTTCAATCCCCCACACCAACATAAGCCAGGCCTGAGCAGTGCTCTGGTCTCTCTCTCTCTCACACTCCACATCTCTCTCATTATAATGAATAACATATGTATTTTTTATTTTTCTGACTGGAGAATTTCAGTTCACAGTGTTGCAGAATTATGAAATTAAAATTAATTTTCTTAGGCCATTGACTGTCTTATGGTTTGGTTTGTGAGAGATTATATTATTTGTTTTTTAGGTTTATGAATTGTTACTGAGTAGTATAAATTTCTTCTATTTCTTTTTTGTTAGGATTTATTTTTGGAGGGTCAGGTGGTAGCGCAGCGGGTTAAGTGCACATGGTGTGAAGCACACGGACTGCCACAAGGATCCCGGTTTGAGCCCCCAGCTCCCCACCTGCAGGGGAGTCGCTTCACAGGCGGTGAAACCAAGTCTGAAGGTGTCTGTCTTTCTCTCCCTCTCTGTCTTACCCTCCTCTCTCCAGTTCTCTCTGTCCTATGCAACAACAATGACATCAATAACAACAACAAATAAAACAAGGGCAACAAAAGGGAAAATAAATAAATTAATTAAATTAATAAATTAATAACAGACATTTTTTTAAAATATTTATTTGGGGGGAACTGGGCTTTGGTACAGCTGGTTAAGTGTACAGAGTACTATGTGCAATGACCTGTGGAAGGATCCGGGTTTGAGCCCCCGGCCCCCACCTGCAGGGAGTACAGGTATCTTTCTCTCTTCCCTCCTCTCTCAATTTCTCTCTGTCCTATCCAATAAAATGGTGGGGGGGGGGGGGAGAAGGCCACCAGTGGATTCACAGTGCTAACACCAAGCCCCAGTGATAAAATTATTTTTTCTGGGGGTCGGGCGGTGGCGCAGTGGGTTAAGCGCACGTGGCGCAAAGCACCAGGACCGGCATAAGGATCCCGGTTTGAGCCCCCCACTCCCCACCTGCAGGGGAGTCGCTTCACAGGCGGTGAAGCAGGTCTGCAGGTGTCTGTCTTTCTCTCCTCCTCTCTGTCTTCCCCCTCCTCTCTCTATTTCTCTCTGTCCTATCCAACAACAATAAAACAATAAGGGCAACAAAAAGGGAATAAATAAATAAAAATAAAATGAGTTTAAAATTATTTTTTCACCCATGTCCAGCAGAGAAGCAACTACAGAAGCCAGACCTCCCACCTTTCTCACTCCAAATCTTTTTTTGGTCCATATCCCCAGAGGGACAAACGATAGGGAAGTTTCCAGTGGAGGGAATGGGACACAGAACTCTGGTGGTGGGACCTGTGTGGAACTACACCCCTGTTATCTGACAGTCTTGTAAATCAGGATGAAATCACTAATGAAACATAAAAAATAGAAATAAAAACAAATTTTTAAATTTTTCTTACTCCACATGACAGAGAGAGAGAGCTTCCCATGAGAAAGAGATAGCGAGAAGCTAGAGCGTCACTCCAGTACATGCAGTGCTGGGGACAGAACTGGGAGCCTAGGGAGTGTGAGTCCTGTACTCTGGCAGCTGAGCCACTTCCCCAGGCCCTGGGAGATTAGAACTATCCTTAGGAGATGCTCTGAGAAATACTTAGCAGTAGTGTTAGAAGATCCACCACATTCGTGTGGACAATTTTTAAGTGACATAGCAAAAAAAAAAAAAAAAGTGAGAATACAATGTTTTAAATTATCAATACATGCATATCCAGAAAGAGAGTCTAGTTAAAGCGGGTTGGTTGAACACATCACCTGGTTCCCGCAGGAGTCCATCACACAGGAGTGGAAAAGGTCGGAGAGGCAGCCTGAGGTCGACTCACTGTCGCATGGAGAACTAGGTCCCTGCATTCCCCAGCCACCCCGGGAGGTGTTTTCCAGGCTGACTCTCGGGTGGACCCAAGTCTCCCGCACCTCTTGGGTGGAGCCCGGCTCTCAGCAGGACTGTGAACTGCAGAATGCTGATTCTCAGTAGTGGAAGCTAGAGAAAGCTTGCAGACTGGCAGCCTCTTCATGCTGATGGGCGCCCACTGCTTACATCCACAACGTGTCCCAGGTCCTGGCTTTGACCTGTGACTGCAGCATCCACCCAGGTAAGGTGTATACTTATGAATAAAATTGTAAAGGCATGTTGATTGGGGGCCAGGTGGTGATGCAACTGGTAGGAACACACGTGTTGACTGTACTCAGAGTCCCGGGTTCAGAGGCCAGGCAGTGACACACATAGTACGAAGTGCAAGGATCCGGGTTCGAGCCCCCACTCCCCACCTGCAAGGGGAAGACCCTCACAAGTGGTGAAGCAGGTCTGCAGGTGCCTATCTTTCCCTCCCCCTCTCTTTCGCCTCCTCCTCTCTCAGTTTTTCCACTGGCATGGAACCCCAGCGATAACCCTGGAGGAAAAAAAAAGTCCCAAGTTCAAGTTCCAGCTCTTGGCTTTCACTTGTAGGAGGGGAAGCTTCACTAGCTGGTGAGGCAGGTCTGCAGGTGTCTCTCTTTTTCCCTTTCTGTTTCCCCCTTGCTTCTAAATCTCTCTGTGTTGCATCAACAAATAAATAACAAAATTTAAAATCTAATAAAAAGTAAAAAAAAATAAATAAAGCAGAGCCTCACTCTAGCATATGCAGTGCCGGGGATCAAACTCAGAACATTATGCCTGTAAGTCTGTTCGAGAGCTGCATCTTCCTAGCCTTGAGAAGAATAATGTTCTCTCTCTTTCCTTAAACTTCTTATTTACTTTTATTATTGGGGCGATTAACACTTTACAGTAAATACAGTTGTTGGTAAAATGGTAAAATTAATCAGTTTTCTGCAGAACACTCTCAGACTCCCCTCCAGCCCCACCTCCATCTAGGTTCTCCACCATCCTGCAGCAGGAACTGAAAGCCTCCCTCCCCCACAGTCCTTTACTTTGGCGCAAGACACCAGACCCAGTCCAGGTTCCGCTCTGTGTTTCCTCCTTCTGTTCTTATTTCTCAACTTGTGTCCATGAGTAGGATCATCCCACATTCATCCTTCTCTTTCTGGCTGATCTCACTTCACCTGATTCCTTCAAGTTCCAGCCAAGATGAGGGGAAGAAGGTGAAGTCATCATTCTTAACAGCTGAGTAGTATTCCATTTTGCATAGATAACACGACTTGCTCGGCCACTCACCTGCTGTTGGATACCTGGGCTGCTTCCAGGTTTCAGCTATTACAACTTGAGCTGCTATGAGCACAGGTGGACACAGATCTTTTTTGAATGGGTGTGTTTGGTATTCCTTAGCATGTATCCCCAGGAGAGGAATTGCCAGGTTGTAGGGGTCCAAGTACAGCCGTCTGAGAAGTCTCCAGACTGCTCTCCACAGGGGCTGGACCAATTCTTTTCATTATTGCCATTTTTTGTGTGTGTAGCATTTCTTCCACGTGGAGTCTAGGGTCTCAAGTCTAGTGATGGGCTGACACTGGGTTGTATTTATCTGGGCACACTGCTTTCTCTGGTTATGAGTTACTCTCTGAATTGTTTTCTGTTGAAAAGCCCAGAGGCCTTCAGGCCTGGATTGCCCATAAGTTAAAACACATGATGACTATGGCTCACAATGGGTCAAAAAGATATTCTCTCCCATCAGAACATATAAACAAGGCACGGTGAAGGAAAAAGGAAGGAGAGGAAGAGGAGAACTAGAAGAAAAAAATATATCTTTCGGGTGTCGGGTAGTAGCGCAACAGGTTAAGCGCAAGGACCAGCATAAGGATCCTGGTTTGAGCCCCCGAGCCCCCAACTGCAGGGGAGTCGCTTCACAAGTGGTGAAACAGGTCTGCAGGTGTCTATCTTTCTCTCCCCCTCTCTGTCTTCCCCTCCTCTCTCCATTTCTCTCTGTCCTATCCAACAACAATGACATCAATAACAGCAACAATAACTACAACAATAAAACAAGGGCAACAAAAGGGAATAAATAAATATTAAAAATAGTAAATATATATATATATCTCTTTTTTTTAACTTTCTGCTTCATTCACTGCCCATCTAAGGGGATTAAGAGGACCTGGCAGAGTCCTCCTGACTACCAGTGACACACACAAACACAGCTGAATTCCTATTTCTCGAGACCTAATATGAATACCCATTAATGCGCTTTATATTGATAAATACAGGAGGGGAATTCACGGCGCCCTCAGAGCCTGCTGGGAAGTGGCTTCCACTCCGTCATCCGTCATCATTTCAGGGAAGAGCTGCGGTCCACAACGTGCCATTTGTTTACGGCAGTGCATGGCATGGCGTGAGTGCTGGGCCTCCTCCCGGTTCCCCATCCCCAGTGGGGGCTGGCAGAAGTACATCCGGTCACTGGAGCCATAACCCCAGTATCCCCACTGCCGGCCTCTCCCTCCCAACACCCAAGCCTTACCAAATCTGCTGACTTTAATGTTAAATATCTCGACTCCATTTACTTCTCTCTGACTCCTTCAAGAGAAACCCTGAGGGGCTGGGTGGTGGAGCACCCTGTTGAGTACATATATTACCCTGCACAGACACCAGGGTTCAAACCCCCAGTCCCCACTTGCAGCGGGGAAGCTTCAATGGTGGTTAAGCAAGTACTGCAGGTGTCTCTTGGTCTTTCTCCTCCTTTCTCAATTTCTCTTTGTCCTATCAAATAAAGGTGGGAGAGGGGAAAGTGACCACAAAGAACAGAGGATTCATTGGACAGGCACAAAGACCCAGCGACAACCCTGGTGGCAATAAAAATAAAATAAACGCATTAAAAAAAAAAAATCCTCCTGGCTTTGTGGGCTATAGGTCATCTCTGTCTCTCCAATCTCCCCAACTCCTCTAACACAGCCTCTCCCTTACTTCCGGGCTCCAGAAATACTGGCTTTTACTCAGGGCTTATGCTCCAAACTCCCTCTCCCCTCCTGATCTTCCTGTCTGGTGTCTCCTCTGCCTGGCTACACACACACACACACACACACACACACACACACACACACACACACACACCACACACACACACACACACACACACACGGGGAGGGGCGGGGCGGAGGGGGGGGGAGACTATCTTTGGTTAACTCAGTCTGAGACTCCTCAGATGCCAGTGTGCTTGTCTGACGGCCTTCTTTCTCCTTCTACCTGCCACCCAGTGGGCTGGCAGTGCCTTGAGGGCAAGGAGAGTGTCTCAACCTTGGTGCACCCTTGGTTCATGGCACAGAACCTAGGCCTAGAAGGTGCTAGCTATGCGTTTCTTAAATTTGAAAATGCATGAACAAATGAATGAATGCCAGTGACAACATTCTGGTCAAAGGAGGCAAATAAATAAATCAACAAACTCAGAAAACACTTAGATGGTGTTGTGGGTCAACTACTGTCTTTGAGTAAAAGGACCAGGGCACACAGCACAGTTGTTATGCAAAAGGCTTCCCTGTCGGTGGCTCTGAAGTTGCTGATCCCGTGCTTAAAAGGAGGAGGGAAGGAGAGAAGGATGGAAAGAAGGAAACATCAAGAGTCAGGTCACAAGGCCTGTCAATCCCAGCTCTTCTCAAGTGGAGAGTCTGGACTGGTCATCTGATCGAAAGCTATTTTCCCAGATTTGAAAGGTAGCAACAGACCTCGGCAAGGTCTCAACCTGAACTCAGATGAGATGATTGACACTGTCACAGCAGCCGCCTCCCCGGGACTGCACTCAACTCTCCTAAATGAGATTTTATGGAAACTGATTGTGATTAGATAAATGGCCAACTCCACTAATGTATAATACAATTTTCAATTACAGCGTATGCACGATAATTTACATTTCTTGTTTGAGGGTGTGATATTTATGTGACACGTTCTGGATGAGACCTGGCTGCTGTTTACATAATGGCTTTTCTGCTTTTGGTGTGTGTGTGTGTGTGTGTGTGTGTGTGTGTGTGTGTGTGTGTGTGTGTGTGTGTGTGTGTGTTCTCTTGGAGAGGATCTGCTTTTCAATTTTCTCTTTGGCCTGCAAGGTAGGACCATTCCAAGATAAACATTGCCTATAATAGCATAACCAGGTGAGAAACATCAATAAAGTAATGATCCAGATGGGCTCCAATAATTCTTATTTATGCTGCTAGATTAGGTAATAGAATTGTCTGCCTTTCATAAATGGTTGAAATAAAAATGTCCCAGAAATTACAGTAAATTTTTTGTGACCGGCTTACTCCATGATCACTCCCGTGGCAAAATGCCATTGGAGAGCAAAAATGAGTGTTTCATCAAATCTACTTGACCGTTAATGATAGAACAGCCCTTGCCAGACGCAGTTCTCCAAAGTTGGCATCCTCTCAAGGGAAAGTGTCTCTTTCTGACCTTTAAAACTAAGTCTACACGGGACAATGTGTTTATGCTCTTAACTCCAAGTTATCATCCCCACCAGCTTGGCTAGAGATAGCTGATGGACAGGGGAGATGTAAGATGGATCCAGTTATGAAGCCCAAGACCCAGGGAAGAAACAGGAGATGGTACAAGGGGACTCTTGAGCCAAGGGACCACATCTGGGGACAAGAGAAAACTGTGGAGACGCTGTAGCCCTCAGCTGTGTTTCTGTCTGGGCTGCTCCCCTGTCTGTGTTTTTTGATGGGTTCTCCCAGCCATGCTTCTATCAAAAAGGAGACCTGAGGCTAGCAGATAGCTCAGTGTGTAAAGAGTACCTGGGTTGCCCCCAGCACCACACAGGAGCACCTTGGACAGCACCAAAGGGAGCTCAAAAGATGATAGAGTGGTGGTTTGGTACCAGTCTCACTCTCTGTCTCCCCATCTCCTCACACTACTCACACACAACATCCCCTCTGTATATAAATAAATAATAATAAAAAGCAATTGGGCCAAGGAAGTTACTCAGCAGTTTCACTCATGCATGAAGCCACCAGTTCATTCACCCGTGCCACATTTAAATAAATATAAGGAAGAGGGGCCAGGTGATGGTGCACTGAGTTAAGCACACACACTTGGTGTACAAGGACTCGGGTTCAAGCCCCACCTGCAGGGGGAATGGTGAAGTAGGGCTGCAGGTGTCTCTCTGTCTCTCCCTCTCCCTTCTCAATTTTTCTCTGTCTCTACCGAATAGTAAATTTTAAAAAGAATAAAGAAATAAATAACTACATGCAAGTATAGGGGAAAAGAAAGTCCACTAGTATTTGATTTCTCTGTACCATTGAGAAAATATACAAGTGACAGCCTCTTTGAGAAGGCGGACTATCGAGCATCAGCAAGCTCTCCACTAAAGGACCAGAGTTAAATATTCTAGGCTCGCGGATCAGATATTGATCTTCCAACCAGTCCACTTTGTGAAAGTTGTCTCACAAGACAGTCCACACAAGTGGTGGACTTTCTGTCTTCTTGCGTGTTAGAGCACAAATGAACTATGCTAAATAAAAGAAGATTGAGGGGCCAGGTGGTGGTATACCCCAGTTAAACACACATGTGATGCAGGTTCAAGCCCCCTGTCCCCACCTGCAGGGGGAAAGCTTCATGAGCAGTGAGGCAGTGCTGCAGTTGTCTCTCTTTCTCTTTCCTTCTCTATCTCCTCTTCACTTCTGAATTTCTCTCTGTCCTATCAAATACATAAGTAAAATTTTAGAAGAATTAGTTAGAGACCAGAAGGCAATACAGCAGGGAAAGACATGCCTTACAGTGTATGGAGCCTGGAGTTGAACAGTATCCTGAGCTCTCTCTCACTCTCTTTCTCATATTAATTAATTAATTAGTTAATTAATTAAGTGGCCATGGAGATATCTCAGCTGGGAAAGTGTAGGATTTACATGCCTGAGGCTTGGAGTTTTTTTGTTTGTTTATTTTTCATTTTCCTCTTTTTTTTATTGTTGTAGTTATTGTTGTTGTTGATGTCGTCATTGTTGGATAGGACAGAGAGAAATGGAGAGAGGAGGGGAAGACAGAGAGGGGGAGAGAAAAATAGACACCTGCAGACCTGCTTCACTGCTTGTAAAGTGACTCCCTTGCAGGTGGGGAGCCAGGGGCTTGAACCAGGATCCTTACTCCGGTCCTTGCGCTTGGTGCCACGTGTGCTTAACCCGCTGCGCTACCGCTCGACTCCCGAGGTTTGTAGTTTCATCCCTGCAACCAAAGTATACCAGAGTGGTGCTTGACTTATCTCTCTCTCTCTCTTTTCACATGAAATTCTGTCTTATGTTAGTATAATGGTTATGCAAACAGATTCTCGTGCCTGAGGTTCCCAGGTTGCAGGCCCTAAGTCCCAGGTTCAATCCCCACCCCACTCCGCACCACCATAAACCACAGCTGAGGAGTGCTCTGGTAATGGTAAAGAACAAAAGAGAGAGAGAGAGAGAGAGAGAAAAAAAAAACTCTTATCCCATACAGATTGTAGTACTCAAGTCTGGGGACACTAGCTTTACTATTCATTTATTGTAATGAAAGAGACAGAAAGACCAACAGGAGAGTACCAATCAGCTCTGATTTAAAGCGGCGCTAGGAATTAAACCTAGAACATCCGAGACTCAGACACGAAAGTCTTTTTGCAGAACCATTATGCTCGCTCTATCCCATACAAAATAAAGTAAAACAATCCTTAAAACAAATAAACATCTTAATCCTGAGGATTCATAAATCTTTTTTAAAAGTTTTCAATAAATAGACTAGTAAATACTGTGCTAAGCGTTTCTACACAATGAGCTGACTCAGTTCCCTCAATAGCCTCAGGTAGGTATTGATTTACCCCCCCCCCACACACACACACACACACACACACACTGGACAGCTGAGAGAGTAGAGACACAGAGAAGGAAGTGCCCCATGCTGGGTCACACAGCAACTACTTGGGTGAGGCAGGATAAAACCTCAAGCAGCCTGGCTCTGCAGTTTGTGTTAAAATCCGTTCTGCCAAGTCCCGATACGCAGTTGAGAGTGAGGGCTGGTGCTGACCTAAGCTCCCACCTTCTGTCATCTCTGAGTAAATGTGCCATCCCGTAGGATGTCTTCACTGAGAAGCCAAGGTTAGTGCAGAAAGCAAGTAGCACACAGAAGAGATCCAAAAGGCCGAGAAACACATGAAAAAATGCTCCAGGTCTTTGATGGTCAGAGAAATGCAAATAAAGACAGCAATGAGATACCACTTCACTCCTGTGAGAATGTCAGACATCAGAAAAGGTAACAGCAGCAAATGCTGGAGAGGGTGTGGGGTCAAAGGAACCCTCCTGCACTGCTGGTGAGAATGTCAATTGGTCCAACCCCTGTGGAGAACAGTCTGGAGAACTCTCAGAAGGCTAGAAATGGACCTACCCTATGATCCTGCAATTCCTCTCCTGGGGATAGATCCTAAGGAACCCAACACACCCATCCAAAAAGATCTGTGTACACATATGTTCTTGGCAGCACAATTTGTAATAGCCAAAACCTGGACGCAACCTGGGCGTCCAACAACAGATGAGTGGCTGAGCAAGTTGTGGTCTATATACACAATGGAATACTACTCAGCTGTAAAAAATGGTGACTTCACCGTTTTCAGTCGACCTTGGATGGAGCTTGAAAAAAATCATGTTAAGTGAAATAAGTCAGAAGGATGAATATGGGATTATCTCACTCTCAGGCAGAAGTTGAAAAACAAGATCAGAAGAGAAAACACAAGTAGAACCTGAACTGGAATTGACATATTGCACCAAAGTAAAAGACTCTGGGGTGGGTGAGGGGGAGAGTACAGATCCAAGAAGGATGACAGAGGACCTTGTGGGGGGGTTGTACTGTTATGTAGGAAACTGGGAAATGTTATGCATGTACAAACTATTGTATTTACTGTTGAATGTAAAACATTAATTCCCCAATAAATAAATTGAAAAAGAAAAAAGAGAGAAATCAAGTGGCACCTGCATGTCACTGAGTCTCCTACGTCTTTGCCTCCCACTGTCAGCTGTTAACTGTGTCCACAACACAGATGCTGGGCCTTGCAAAGTGAAGACGGTTCGGTATACACAACGACTTCATGTTTTTGGTCCATCGATCTTTTAAAATATGAGCTTCCCTCTGAAAGAAAGCTCTCCCAACTACTCAAGAGCTGTTTTGACATGAGTCTGTAAAATTGATTCAGACAGTTTGCCAAAGCTGCCACTCTTAATTAATGACTTACTACTCCCTCCGGTTTTATGAAGTCCATATTTCTAGTATATTGACACATATATTCCTGACTGGTCAGTGAGCAAACTGGCAGCTATTAAATGATACAAAAGAATTTGTTTTCTTTGGGCGGGGAGGAGAGTTCACTTTTGCACTGAACTTAGACTAAGAAAATGATTATTAATTCAATAAAGTATAACTCCAAAGTTGAGATGCTGGCCACAGCCATAGAAAAACAGAAAAACAGGGCCGGGTGGTGGTGCACCTGGTTGAGTGTAGGGAATTGTGAGGATATGGCAGAGCATGGCGGGACCCCCCCCTTGAAAGACGGGTACCTGAGGTGCACGACCATTCTATCAGTCTGTCTCTACTAAGAGGTCGAGCAAGGAAGAACGTGGCCTCCAGGATCTGCCCCGCCTATTAGTCTCCTTGCCTCACAAGGACCCCGCACATTCCCTGACACAAAAGCCCACTCCCTCGTTATCTATATATCATTGTTGGGCTCTATCATACAGTAACTAAGGCCCCCTCCCTTCTTCCCCATCCCTTCTGTTCCTTTGATCATGCTTGATCCATCTTCTCTCTGCCCTCAGGAACCCCCTCTGGCTGCTGGTTACTGATAACCCTGCTTCCTTGTTCCTTTAACGATTCTGACCCTCCCCCGGCCCCTTGCCTCTTCGACCATATATGGAATCTACATGTTACTTCCTCCTACGACCCCTTAAAAACCCTGCGTTGGGGAGTCGGGCGGTAGCGCAGTGGGTTAAGCGCACGTGGCGCAAAGCGCAAGGACCGGCGTTAAGGATCCTGGTTCAAGCCCCCGGCTCCCCACCTGCAGGGGAGTCGCTGCAAAGGCGGTGAAGCAGGTCTGCAGGTGTCTTTCTCTCCCCCTCTCTGTCTTCCCCTCCTCTCTCCATTTCTCTCTGTCCTGTCCAACAACGATGACATCAATGTCAACAACAATAACTACAACAACAATAAAAAAGACAAGGGCAACAAAAGGGGAAATAAATAAGTAAAATTAAATTTAAAAAAATTTTTTTAAAAACCCTGCGTTGCTGTTTAATAAACAGATCGTTCCTAAACACGGTCTCCGGGTCATCTCTTTGTCATGTCACTGGCAGCGGACACTGAGGGGAATCTCAGTGTGAGATTCTGAGTGTGCCCGAGAGAGGCCTCTCCACAAAAGCCCGGCAGTTGAGCACACATGTTACAAAGCTCAAGGACTTGGGTTCGAGCCCCTAGTCCCCACCGGCAGGGGGAAAGCTTTGTGACTTGTGAAGCAATGTTGCAGGTGTCTCTCTGTCTCTCACCCTCTCTGTGACCCCCTTCCCTCTTTATTTCTGGCAGCTTTTCTCCAATAAGTAAGGACAATAGGGGCCAGGTGATGGCGCACCTAGTTAAGCGTACACATTGCAGTGTGAAAGGTCGCAGGTTCAAGTCCCCGGTCCCCACATGCAGGGGATAAACTTTACGAACGGTGGAGCAGGGCTGCAGGTGTCTGTCTATCTCTCACTTTCTGTCTCCCCCTCCCCTCTCACTTACTTTCTGTCTTTATCAAATAATAAATAAATAAAAACATTTTAGAACTTTGACAAAAATGAGTAAAATAAAATAAAAACTCCTATTAAAAAACAGTGATGTGCAGTATTCCCCAATATCCCAAAAGGCACTGATAAAGCAGACAGTATGTGGAGGAGGGGACAGAACAATGGTTTTGCAAAAAGACTTTTTTTTTTTGCCTCCAGGGTTATTTCTGGGGCTCAGTACCTGCACTATGAATCCACTGCTCCTGGAGGCCATTTTTCCCCCTTTTTTCATTGTCCTTGTAGTTATTACTGTTATTGTTGGATAGGACAGAGAGAAACTGAGAGAGGAGGGCAAGATAGAGAGGGAGAGAGAAAGATAGACACCTACAGACCTGCTTCAACACTTGTGAAGTGACCACACACACACACACACACACACACACACACACACCCGCAGGTGGGGAGCTGGAGGCTCGAACCAGGATCCTTACGTGGGTCCCTGCACTTTGCACCATGTGTGCTTAACCTGCTGCGCTACTGCCCAGCTCCCTGCACAAACACTTTGATGACTGAGGTTGGCAGCAACGAGAAAAGAGGTTGGACAGTTCAGTAGTCAGTGTGGACCGGTACCCATCATCCCCCAAAGGGGCACCACGAGTTCTGCTTGTAAATTTAGCCAAAGCTGACTAAGGCACAGCAGCGGAAGCAAAGAAGTACTGGGTTACTGTGGGCTTCCTACATTTCCCTTTCTTTCCAAAGGCATGGCTTTTGAAACAAGGCAACTCAAAGTGACAGTGAGGATAATAGAAAGAACTGTGGCTTTCCATGTGAAATTAACCCAGACAGTCTGAGCCAGACCTGCTCTGTGAGTAAGTCAATTTTGTGGGGGTTACATTGCATTGGAGTGCTAGTCCCAAAGGTGGACCTTAATTCAAGATTGATTTTCCCAGGCAGCTGAGGAGACCGTTGTTCCTTTCCTAATTGGAGTGGCGCCACCACGTGGCTACAGCATAAACTCAATTTGCAAATCACTCAGGCAGACAACCCAAAATTAAGAGATTCTTGATACTCCTGCAAAGAGAGGTAGTATTTGCATTACTTAAATTTTTTACATGCGTGGTGGTCTGGGAGGTGGCTTAGTGGATAAAGCATTGGAGGTCTTGAGTTCAATCCCCGGCAGCACATGTACCTGAGTGATGTCTGGTTATTTCTCTCTCCTCCTATCTCTCTCACTAATAAATAAAATCTTTAAAAAAAATTTTTTTACATGCATGAAATTTTGGTTACATGTATGGCATGGAACTATACCCTTTAATTTTTTAATTATCTTTATTTATTTATTTGGATAGAGATAGCCAGAAATAGAGAAGGAAGAGGGAGATAGAGAGGGAGAGAGACAGACACCTGCAGCCCTGTTTCACCACTTGTGAAGCTTTCCTCCTGCAGGTGGGGGCCAGGGACTCGAACCTGGGTCCTTGCGCACTGTAACGTGTACGTTCAACCAGGTGCACCGCCACTCGGCTCCTATACCCTTTAATTTTATAATAATGTTGTAAGCTACTGTGATATCAGTAGTGAAAAAAACAATGAAAATTGAAGTATTTAGGGGACTGGGTGGTAGCACACCAAACTGAGCGCACCTGCTATAATGTACAAGGATCTGGGTTCAAGTCTCTGGCCCCCACCTGCACGGGGAAAGCTTCACAAGTACTGCAGGTCTGCCTGCCTCTCTCTCTATATATATCTATCTCTCTCCCTCTCTTCTTTCTTTTTTTATTTGATAGAGACAGGTAGAAATTGAGATAAAGGGGGAGATAAAGAAGAAAAGAGACAGACAGATGCCTGAAGCCCTGCTTCAGTACTTGTGAAGCTTTTCTCCTGCAGATGGGGACTGGGGGCTTGAACCCAGGTCCTTGCTCATTGGAGCATGTGTGCTCAACCAGGTGTGCACAACCCATGTGTCTTTATCTCCTCCTTCCCTTTCCATTTTTCTGTCTCTATTCAGTAAAAAAAATAAATAATAATAAAGATTTTTTTTAAATAAATGAATTATTTTGCATAAAGAGAGTCAACTTATAGTTCTGTTGGGTGTGGTTTCCAATTAGTATATTTCAAGTCCACAGCAAACGTGGACGTGTTGTGATTTTACTTAGCTGTGTGCAGAGTGTTTAAGGTCGTGTGTAGGTATCGTGGGTTCACACCCCAGCTCTGCTACCCACTCTCAGTGAAATCTCAGAGCACATCAACCTATACAAGTCTGTTCTCATCTGTAAAATGGGAACAGGACTGGTAGCTATTCCTGTAGTGTGTAATGGAGGTTCAGTGGGTTATCACAGATAAAATTTAGCATGGGGTGGGGAAGATGGCATAATGGCTATGCAAATGCCTTTCATGCCTAAGGCTCCTAAGTCCCCAGTTCAATCCCTCGTATCACCATAAAACAGAGGTGAGCAGTGCTCTGGAAAGACAAACTTAGAATAGTTTCTGGCACAAATTAAGCCATCCAGAAATGTTTTGCTAATTGCTTTTATGTCAGTACCATTAGGCAGGAGAGATGCAGATAAGAAGCCTGAATGGTCTTGCTATTGGGCTGTTGGAAAAGCTATGAGGCACTTTTACGTGGAAAAACATAGAAAATTTACGTCTTGACTTTTCCGACAACCCGTCAGATCTAGTCAGGACTCAGCCTAGCCAGAGTGAGAGTGCCATCAGTGACCAAGCTGAGGGGATAGGCTCCAGGCATTTTCTTTTTTTCTTTTTTTCTTTTTTAGCAATTACAAATGATGACCAGAATTGTTATACGGAAAACTGAGAAATGTTACACATGTACAAACTACTGTATTTTACTGTTGACTGCAAAGTATTAATCCTCTAATAAAGAATTTTTTTTTTAAAATGATGACCAGGGAGTTGGGTGGTAGCGCAGCAGGTTAAGCGCACGTGGCACAAAGCGCAAGGACCGGTGTAAGGATCCCGGTTCGAGTCCCTGGCTCCCCACCTGCAGGGGAGTCACTTCACAGGCGGTGAAGCAGGTCTGCAGGTGTCTGTCTTTCTCTCCTCTCTCTGTCTTTCCCTCTTGTCTCCATTTCTCTCTGTCCTATCCAACAATGACAACAATAACAGCAACAATAAGTATCTACAACAATAAAACAACAAAGGCAACAAAAGGAATAAATAAATTTTTTTTTAAATTATGACCAAACTTTGAATTGCCCTTCTACACAGGTGCCTCTCAAAACATGTGTGCAAATATCCATGCACCCTTGTTCAAACATATGACTTGTCTCAGTGGGTCTGGGTAGTTGCTAAGAGTATTATTACTGTTGTTGCTATTGTTGTTGTTATTTTGCCACTGCACGGACTTTACGGCTGTAGGCCTTTTTTTTTTTTTTTTTCTTTCCTAGATAGAGACACACAAAAGGAGAGAAAGAGATAGACGCCATAGAACCAAAGCTTCTCCCAGTCCGGAGGGAACCAGTCTCAAATCTGGACGGTGCTCACGGCAAAGCAGGCACCCTCCCTGGTGAGCTATCTTGCTGACGCCTCGTTTTGCAATTCTCATGGGCTCCTGGGTGACGCCCACACTCCCGGCCAGCAGAGCACGCTGGGGGTAGGGATGCCTTTGATCACTGCAACGCATTTCCATTTCCACTTTCTTATTATCTCTCCCCTGTCACTCAGCAGGACAGGGGAGTTCACGACAAGTCAGGGGCACGCCAGAGGGAATCAGGATGATACCTGGAGCAGTCTCCATTTTTTCAAAAAAAAAAACAAAACCTGCCCTCTACTTTCATGATGAAAAGGAAGGACAGTGCCCTGTGCTCCGCTGGAGCTAGTGCGGAAGAACAGAGCTACGTGTTCCAGGTTGGACGTTCCCAAGGGCCAGAAGCAGTGGAGGGAGTTTCCAGAGAGAAATGCTTCACGTGTGAGAAGCTGAGGGAGTCAGGCGGAGCAAAGATGCCTTCACCCTGGGGGGTTTGCGCCAGGAAGAGGGGCAGTAACTGTTACATGAGCTACCTACCCACAAAGGAAGTGAGGGGGTCATAGAGGAAATGAAGTATAAACAGAGCAAGGCTAAAGTTCTTGCAACTTCAGAAATGTGTTGAAGTTTCTCTAAAAAGTCCATCGCCTATGTGCAGGCAGCCCAAGTACAAGTCTACCGTCAGAGCCAGAGACCAGGAAATGACAGGTCATGAAAGGCGACCTCCGGAGGGCCACGGGGGCAGGGCGTCATTGGGTGAGAGGCACAGTTGTACATGTCAAAAAAAAATGCAGCTTGTTTTTTTAAATCTATTTTTGTTGGTGATTTAATAGTGGCTTGCAAGATTATAAAAATGGAGTATACTCATTCACCACCAAGTTCTTCTGCTCTCCCGCCCTGCCCCAGCAGTAACCACGGTAGTTCTCCCACAGATATGGGCTGACTATATACATGATTTTTTCTTTTTTTCAAGGCTATGTGTTTCAATTCTCTCTATTCCACATCTGACTAAAATCATCCCACAGTTGTCCTTCACTTATTTACATACTCCACTCAGCATAGTTTTTGCCAGTTCTAACCACATAGTCCCAAAGAACATGCTATAGTCTTTTTAACTGCTGAGTAGTATTCCATCGAGTGTTGTTGTTGTTTTTTTAATTTATAAGACTCAAGTTAATAGTTTTTATTCCATTGTTAAAGGTTTTCCCCTACACCAACTTTATCTACGTTTCCTCCTAAGGGCCCCCTTCCAATATTTTAAACTTTTAACTACGAAAATGCAAAAGCACACACCAGAGAAGCCGCTGGGCCATTTGAGCAAAGGTGGCTGACATGAGGTGCCCTGACTCCCTTCTAAGGTCCCACCTTTATTTCCTTTCTAAGCCACACCCACGCCAACTACAATTCCGTGGTGTCCTTCCAAAAAAAGTAACTTATAGACAAACTTTCAACCTCAATAGAAATAAAATTGGGGGAGCTGCGCGGTAGCACAGTGGGGTAAGTGCAGGTGGTGCAAAGCGCAAGGACCGGCGTAAGAATCCCGGTTCGCCCAGCTCCCCACCTGCAGGGTAGTCACTTCACAGGCGGTAAAGCAGGTCTGCAGGTGTCTATCTTTCTCTCCCCCTCTGTCTTCCTCTTCTCTCTCCATTTCTCTCTGTCCTATCCAACAACAGTGACATCAATAACAACAATAATAACTACAATAATAAAACAAGGGCAACAAAAGGAAATAAATAAAATATTTTAAAAGAAAACTGAGAAATAAAAAAATAGAAATAAAATTATTAAAAAATAAATTTTAGTATGACACACATGCATACACATAGAATTATAGTTATACATATATATATACATATATATATGTATATATATATATATATATATATTCAAAGCACAAGAAGAAAGGGGGTATTGTGGAAAATAGCTGAACATGGAGAGCTCCTCGGGGAACCTTTTGCAAGATTCCAATGTAACATCATGCTAATCAAAACGCTGAAATGACTTCCAGCAGCTGGAGATATTCTTAGCTATGTGTTTTTGTTTTACCACTGATATATACACACATGTAAAGTAGTCGCAATATTTGATATTAGTAAAATTGCATCTTAGTAAAAGAAAAAATATAATTGCAATGCATGGGAAAAGCTAGACAGCTACACAATAGAAAGCTGAGAGGACACACGTATCCATAAACCAGGGCAATATATACACCTGAAAGCAGCAGCACACAATATTGTGTGCAGTGAGACCACACAACAGTCTGCATCTGCACTATTCCAGCCTTCAGGTCCATAACTGGGCAACAGTTTGTTTGGCTTTGTATGTTAACTCTCTTTTCAACCACCAGGTTCCAGATGCCATCAGGATGCCGGCCAGGCTTCCCTGGACTGAAGACCCCACCAATGTGTCCTGGAGCTCTGCTTCCCCAGAGCCCCACCCTACTAGGGAAAGAGAGAGGCAGACTGGGAGTACGGATCGACCAGTCAACGCCCATGTTCAGCGGGGAAGGATTACAGAAGCCAGACCTTCCACCTTCTGCAACCCACAATGACCCTGGGTCCATGCTCCCAGAGAGATAGAGAATGGGAAAGCTATCAGGGGAGGGGAGGGGAGGGGATACAGAGTTCTGGTGGTGGGAACTGTGTGGAGTTGTACCCCTCCTATCCTACGATCTTGTTAATGTCTCCTTTTTCTAATAAATAAATTAATTAATTAATAATAATAATAAAAAGAAAAAAGCAAGTTGAGAGGAGTTCATTTCTCAGCTGCCTGTTCATTTCTCATCTGGGTGATGGTGGGGCAGGGGATGGAACCCGGGATTTCAAAGCCTCGGGCATGAGTCTGTTTTCGTTTTTCCCCTTTTGTTGCCCTTGTTGTTTATCATTGTTGTCATTATTATTATTGTTGCTGTTATTGCTGCCGTTGTTGTTGGCTAGGTTGGAGAGAAATGGAGAGAAGAGGGGAAGACAGAGATGGGGAGAGAAAGATAGACACCTGCAGACCTGCTTCACCGCTTGTGAAGCGACCTCCGCCCCCAGGGATCCTTGAGCCAGTACTTGTGCTTCGGGCCGTGTGCACTTAACTTGGTGCACTACCGCCTGGCCCCCTCTTTATGTTTTATTTTCTTTCCTTCTTCTTCCTTCCTTCCTTTCTTCCTTTCTTACCAGAGCACTGGTCAGGTCTGGCTTATGGATCGATCTGCCAATGGCCATGCCCAGCAGAGAAGCAATTACAGAAGCCAGACCTTCTGCCTCCTGCACCCCATAAAGATCTTTGGTCCCTACTCCCAGAGGGATAAAGAATGGGGGGGGGGGGTGGGAAGGAGAAAGAAAGACTAGGAAACCTTCCAATGTAGGGAATGGGATACAGAACCCTAGTGGTGGGAATTGTATGGAATTGTACCCCTCTTAGACTGTAATCTTGTCAACCATTATTAAATCACTAATAATAATAAATTAAAAAGATAAAGAAATAACTCATACCCAAAATGGCATGTCACTGCATTGAGAATTTTCCTGACTAGTCATGAATTCCGTGGGTTCTTTAGGCTCTCCACGACTCTGAGGAAAAGCTGAAATTCAGAAAACCCCCACTGGGCTCCACACTTTTGGCTTCCACCTGGGCACTGGACACTGTTGGCGCCCTGGACCCTCCCAAAGCGAATGTCCCAACTTCCCTGAGTCTGGAAACACTTCCAGAGACAGGACGGCCCTTGCAAGAAAAAAAAAATCTTCCTGCTTGGGTACAATCTTGCAAACAGCCAGCAGAATTTAACCTTCAGCCACGCGTTCAACCAAGTTGAAATTATTGATAACCCATCGGCAATGATCAAGATAGAGAGGCTAAAGTGAAGAGGTTTTTTTTTTTTGTTTTTTTTTTAACAAGAAAGCCATTGAACTGGTAACAGGACTTGAAATGCTGTGTCTGCCTAGCTCATACGGTCAGGGAGCTCAGCTGCTGGAGGGGAATAAAACTGTTCGGTCACCGCCGCCCTCCAATCTGTCACAGGGGTAATGGTGTTTGGCTTCAGTCAGGTTGTATGCCAGCAAATATACATCTCCTGGACAGCCCCTAAGAGTGCCTTAAGATCATGCTTATTGTCTGATACAGATCGGAGTCGGAAGCTGATAGATGGTAGCCACCGGGCCGCAGAGATAAATTTTACCATGTTGAGCAGGTGAAGTTAATCTCAATACCCGAGGCTGAGAGGCTCGCCTTGATAGAATATTCATCCCATTGACAGTGAAGGGACATTTTTCCTCTGGGAGCCCGGGGTGCAGATCCTATCACATGGAAAAATGGGGGGGGGGGATTCTTCTCTTTCCCCAACCCCCACTTCATGAAGTTGAAATGAGGGGAGGGGGATGTTCTGGGAGGGTCACTGATGTGAACTCTCAAGTGCTGGGTTTGCTGGGTTTGAACTATCCAGAGATGGGCCATGGCACCAACCTCCTCTGTAGTCAGATGACAAAGGAATCAAGACACAGTCAAGGAACCATGGAATGCTACATTGGTTATGCCCTCCTCTCCTCCTTGCAGATAAATAAATAAATAGAAAGAAAGAAAGAAAGAAAGAAAGAAAGAAAGAAAGAAAGAAAGAAGGAAAGAGAGAGAGAGAAAGAAAGGAAAAAGAAGAGAGTAGCATGAAGGGATCACTTCATCAAGAAGACCAATCCGAGTCCCCTGGCCCCCGAACCTGATGAAGCTCAAAATCTCAGTCCAGTGTTTCAGGTCCCACCTGACACATGTCACTGAGTCATTTCTAGGAATCTGGCTTTGAACATTCAAAGAAATGACGTTTTAAAAAATGGCACGGTTGGGCTAGAAGCATGAGTTCTTGAGTTCAAGACAGTGGGTCCTGACACTCGCATCTCCAGTGAGCGGAAGCCCGACAGGTTTTAAGCGAGAGGCGCCCCTTGAGCTGGTGTGACTGGATTCCGGCAGCTGCTTCTAACAAAAGAGCTAGAGAACTGGATCATGAGACCAGAAACGTTAACAACGAAGCCAAAGTCAGAGATGTAGAATCTCGCTATCAGCTTGAGCGCACACATTCCCCCGCCCCTTACCTTACCTGGCAGGCCTTAAGGACAGACTCACTATTGCCTTGTGCAGCGGGAGGATCAGTGACCCATCTCCTCCGGTGTGCAGCTCGGGAAGTGGCACGGTGGGTAAAGCACCGGGCTGTGAAGCATGAGGTCTTCACTCTCATCCCGGGCATCACGTGCCAGAGTGATCTCTGGTTCTTGCACACTCCTCCTCCTCTACAATAATAATAATAACAACAACAATGTATTTAAATTCCATGATTCCTATAAGCTTGTCACCTGATCAGCTAGTCACAGTCTTTGTTGTATTTTTGTTTGTTTGTTTTTGGTTTTTGCCTCCAGTCGCTGGGGCTGGGTACCTGCACTACAATCCACCACAATGGGTTAGCCGCACACACATGGCGCGAAGTGCAAGGACCAACCAGGTAAGGACCCCGGTTCCAGCCCCCAGCTTCCCACCTGCAGGGGGGTCGCTTCACAAGTGGTGAAGCAGGTCTGCAGGTGTCTATCTCTCCCCCGTCTTCCCCTGCTCTCTTGATTTCTCTCTGTCCTAGCCAACAATAACAATAATAACAACAAGGGCAACAAAAATGGGAGAAAAATGGTCTCCAGGGGCAGTGGGTTCCTAGTGCAGGCACTGAGCCCCAGCGTTAACCCTGGAGACAAAAAAAAAAAAATCGGGGTCGGGTGGTGGCACACCATGTTGAACACACGTATTACAGGGCACAAAGAGCTGGGTTCGAGCCTCTGGTCCCCACCTGCAGGGGGAAAGCTTTGCGAGTGGTGAAGCAGGGCTGCAGCTGTCTCTCTCTCTGTCTCTGTCTCTGTCTCTCTCTATCGATCTCCCCTCCTCCTCTCAATTTCTGGCTGTCTCTATCCAATAAATAAAGATAACAAAAAGAAAAACCAAATATACCACAACTATCCCCCCCCCCATTATTTTTATTGGATAAGACAGAAAGAAATTGAGAGGAGAGGAAGAGACAGAGAGGAAGAGAAAAAGACAGACACCCGCAGACCTACTTCGCCCTTTGTGAAGCGTCCCGGCTGCAGGTGGGGAGCAGGGGCTTGAACTCGGGTCTCTGAGCACGGAGCCTTGCACTCAGTACTATGTGTGTTTTACCCATGTGCCAGTGCCAGGCCCTCTCAACTAGTCACAAGCTTTGTGATCACTTGTTCTTGACACCATTTCTGTGCCTTCCACCGTGTGGTTCCTGGACTCGGATATGTCTACACTTAAAGTCAGGGCTGGGGACTCCCAAGCTAGGCTACTTCCGCCATCCCATTGTCTGGTTTCCTGCTTCCCCCACACCTCTGCCCTGCTCTGCCCTGCTCTGCCCTGCAGTCTCACAACCATTTCCCCTCCCCCCTCCTCCTGGAGAATTGTGCCCTCACCGAATCCTGGAGTCGCAACTGCTCTAACCCTTTCAATGAAAGGAGCTACCATGTTGAATCCCCCCCCCCAAAAAAAAAGTGCGATCCAGGTGCTAAAGCTCAGGACTGATTATAATGAAACATCCTAAGAAGCTAGTTAGTCACATTAGCTGCCTGTGGAAAGGGTACCTAAGTGGGGGCCAGGTGGTAGCTCACTTGGTTAAGCACACAAGGATCCAGGTTCAAGCACCGGATCGCCACCTGCAGGGAGGACACTTCATGAGCAGTGAAGTAGGTCTGCAGGTGTCTATCTTTTGCTCTCTCGCTCTCTATCTCCCCCTTCTCTCTCGCAATTTCTCTCTGTCCTGTCAAATAAAAATCACATAGAAGGGGGGGGGGGGAATGGCTGCCAGGACTGGTAAATGCATAGTGCCAGCATCAAGCCCCAGAAATAATCCTGTTAGCAATAATAATAATAGTAAATTAAAAATATATAAGTAGCAGTTGTTTTTTTGTTTTTTTTTTACTGTATAATCTTTTGCACTTTTAGACTCTTGAAATTTGTGGACATGCTTTGTATTTAAAAATAGATTAAGGGAGTCGGGTGGTAGTGCAGTGGGTTAAGCGCATGTGGCGCAAAGCGCAAGGACTGGCGTAAAGATCCTGGTTCGAGCCCCCGGCTCCCCACCTGCAGGGGAGTCGCTCCACAGGTGGTGAAGCAGGTCTGCAGGTGTCTGTCTTTCTCTCCCCCTCTCTGTCTTCCCTTCCTCTCTCCATTTCTTTCTGCCCTATCCAACAGCGACGACAACAATAAAATAATAAGGGCAACAAAAGGGAATAAATAAATATTTAAAAATTTTAAATCAAATAAATAAATAAAAATATATTAAATGTAAAGGATTAAAAATGACTAGATAATATTATAAATTAGGCAGTATGTGACGGGCACTTGGAATAACCACCTCTGATAAGGCATCCATCCATTACTGCCTTCAATAGCCATAGAAGGAAGATTCATCTCCAAATTAACTTCACGCCCTCTGGTGGAGATACGCAGAAGTTGCATTAAATTGGGCAACAGAAATGGCAAGGGTGGAACTCAGTAGTAGGGCAGTGACCTGTCCACCTCTTTTCATCTTCCGTCTCTGCCCCTACCTTACCCACACTGGCCCCTCAGTGGCTTTCCCAAGGCTCGTCAACGGACTATGTGGTTACAGTGACCACTAGACATAATTTGGTTTACAGAGACCTGCATATGCCTCTTATAAAACTTTAGGCTCCTCTGTTTTTACAAACAGAACCAAGAAGTAAGTGCCTGGTGGTAGAGGCAACTCAACTGCCATGATTCAACCAGTGACGTGGTTTTTCTTTTTTTTTTTCTAGAATTTTTTTAATCATTTTACATTTTAATATGTATTTATTCCTTTTTGTTGCCCTTGTTGTAGTTATTATTGTTGTTGATATTGATGTCACTGTTGTTGAATAGGACAGAGAGAAATGAGGAGAGGAGGGGAAGACAGAGAGAGAAAGACAGTCACCTGCAGACCAGCTTCACCGCCTGTGAAGCGACTTCCCTGCAGGTGGGGAGCCGGGGGCTCGAACCGGGATCCTTACGCAGGTCCTTGTGCTTCATGCCACCTTCGCTTAACCTGCTGCGGTACCACCCAACTCCTGACATGGTTTTTCATGAAGACAACTCTAGGAACTGCCCCGATCCCAGCTGTCCAAGGCAGTATGTGCTTCAGTATGAATTGGTGCTTGTATCCCAGTGAAGCCTCAAGAAATATTTAATTCCCCTGAACACAGCCATGCTAAAGGGGAAAATTCTTGGAACTGAGGTCAATGCCCATTGTACACTTCTTTGGAGGAGAAAAAAAAAAACTTACAAGTTGAATCTTGGGTTTGATCAGCAGACAAACTCTGTAGAGTACCTTGAAGGGTAATTAAGATATAAATTCCATCTCTATTTGCCAAATGAGAGACACCTTTTTTTTTCTATCCTTCCCAAAGTATGATTCATTCTCCCCACACCCTCCACAACTCTGTCTGGCTAGGTAAATATAATTTGGTAATGGATGTTCGTTTGTTAGCGTTAGATTTCCTGTGTTTGCTAGGGCATTAGCGGTGGCCATAAAGCTCACAACAAACATGGTCAGTTTCTGATTTCCAGAGGCGAGAACGTGACTTCTGAGAATCAGACAGGCCAGAAGCAGGGATTCTTGCAAATTAACTCTCCCTGTATTCCAAACAGGATCTGAACTGATTTGCATGCACTAATTACTATCCTGAGTAAATTTGGAGTGATCACCTGCACAATTACACTCATACATTAATATTTTTTACTTCACGGTTATTTACATACAGGAAGACACAGTACAAATAATCTTAAAGACTGTGTCTACACTTCCATAATGAAGTAGTTAATTAAAGTAATGAGCTAGTTAATGACAGACCCAAAAACATGTTAATGAAATACCCATATAAGGGAAGAAGGGTTGTCTTTGCTTGAATAATTCCCCCAGAATTGCCTCAGCATCTGACTGTATTTTTCAACACACAGAGGAGTATCTGCCCAAAGTGGCTACCAATCTAAGTAATCCTTTGATTTCTCGTGGGTAGTGGGACCACCAAGGTTCACTGCCAAGGTGACAGAATCGAGCCAGAGGTTTCCCACAGAAAGGAGCTTCAGCCCACGGAACTGCACGGGCTATGCAGGCCAGCAGATGGCACAGGATGAGGCTGAGCTGGGTCTACAGTGACCCCATGGCTGACAGGCAATGAGTTGGGCTCCTTCATTGTGCCCCACTCAGAGGACCTGCCAGAGCCGCAGTGCGCGCGTTACCATGGGCTCACTAACACCCAGACTCAAACGCCACATTCCCACTTGCCAGATGTGGTGGGAGCTTCAAGAGCTGTGAAGCAGTGCTGCAGGTGTCTCTCTCTCTCTATCCTGCCCCTCTAGATTTCTCTCTGTCCTGTCAAATAAAAAAATAAAATATAGGGAGTCCGGCGGTAGCACAGCCGGTTAAGCGAAGTACAAGGACTGGTATAAGGATCCCGGTTCGAGCCCTGGCTCCCCACCTGCAGGGGAGTCCCTTCACAATTGGTGAAGGAGGTCTGCAGGTGTCTTTCTCTCCCCCTGTCTTCCCCTCCTCTCTCCATTTCTCTCTGTCCTAACAACAACAACAATAACTACAATAATAATAAAAAGACAACCAGGGCAACAAAAGGGAAAATAAAATAAAATAAATTTTTTTTAAATAATAAAATATTTATCTTGCTTAGTTTAATCCTACACAGACACACACACACACACACACACACCTTATTTCCCTCAACAAACTCAGTGCTAGAAGGGCCCATCTAATATAGCTCTCTGGTCGTTTGGTCCAATAGACCTTTGGCCTTCCTATGGGCAATCCAATTCTCTCCTACCGCTTACGTCAATCTGGACTCTGAGAGGGCGTCAGGGGCACTGCAACGTATCATATCCTCCGGGTTTTGCTTATCTCAATGAATAGCCCTAACTTCCACACGGCCCCCGCCATCACCTTTGCTTTGCTCTGTGTGGTTTGAGCCGCCATCCATCACATCTCTAAGGAAAGATACTGGGATGGCTCTTCGATCTTCATTTACTGGGATATCAGCAATCTCCACACCTCCACACATATCACTTGGTCTCCACTCCCCAAGCCCACTGCACCACAGATCCCCAAAGCCTCTGAAGGATTCCTTGAAAAAGTACAGCATCTATGTCAGCTGTTCAAAAACTTGCATAGTGGTCCAGGAGGTGGGGCAGTGGATATAGCACTAGACTCTCAAGCATGAGGTCCTGAGTTCAATCCCTAGCAGCACATGTACCAGAGTGATGTCTGGTCCCCTCTCTCTCTCTCTTCCTCTCTCTCTCTCTCTCTCTCCCTATCTTTCTCATTAATAAATAAATTCTTTGAAAAAGAAACTTGCATAACCAGCACTGAATCTGTGAACTAGGTTCTCAGCCTGGAAGCAGATCAAGGTGAACAGGAGTTGAGTTATTTGTGGGATAACAGGGACTAAAGCACCCAGGAGAGGACTGGGGAGGGAGCTCAGCAATGGAGCACAGGACTTGCATGTCTAAGGTTCCAGGTTCAGTTCCTGGCACCACTGTAAGCCATAACTGAACAGTGCTCTGGTCTAGCTCATAAAAATAAAAACAAAGTGTCCAAGAAAAAAATAGTGGGCAACTAGGTCCCTTCTATCACTGTTTGGAGCCAGGAGAGGGGTAGATAGAGTCCCCCTGTTCATGTTTAAGGATGTCTGGACTTCGGAGAAAGTAGCATATAGCGGCCAAAGAGCGTGGGCACAGCCTCGCGACCTAGATATGGACTAGCACTGCCATGTGTGTTGTCGACTCAGTGGGCACAGCCTCGCGACCTAGATGTGGACTAGCACTGCCATGTGTGTTGTCGGCTCAGTGGGCACAGCCTCGCGACCTAGATGTGGACTAGCACTGCCATGTGTGTTGTCGGCTCAGTGGGCACAGCCTCGCGACCTAGATGTGGACTAGCACTGCCATGTGTGTTGTCGGCTCAGTGGGCACAGCCTCGCGACCTAGATGTGGACTAGCACTGCCATGTGTGTTGTCGGCTCAGTGGGCACAGCCTCGCGACCTAGATGTGGACTAGCACTGCCATGTGTGTTGTCGGCTCAGTGGGCACAGCCTCTCGACCTAGATGTGGACTAGCACTGCCATGTGTGTTGTCGGCTCAGTGGGCACAGCCTCGCGACCTAGATGTGGACTAGCACTGCCATGTGTGTTGTCGGCTCAGTGGGCACAGCCTCGCGACCTAGATGTGGACTAGCACTGCCATGTGTGTTGCTGACTCAGTGGGCACAGCCTCGCGACCTAGATGTGGACTAGCACTGCCATGTGTGTTGTCGGCTCAGTGGGCACAGCCTCGCGACCTAGATGTGGACTAGCACTGCCATGTGTGTTGCTGACTCAGTGGGCACAGCCTCGCGACCTAGATGTGGACTAGCACTGCCATGTGTGTTGTCGGCTCAGTGGGCACAGCCTCGCGACCTAGATGTGGACTAGCACTGCCATGTGTGTTGTCGACTCAGTGGGCACAGCCTCTCGACCTAGATGTGGACTAGCACTGCCATGTGTGTTGTCGGCTCAGTGGGCACAGCCTCGTGATCTAAATGTGGACTAGCACTGCCATGTGTGTTGTCGACTCAGTGGGGAGCAGCTGGCACAGGGCCAGGTGGAGAGGTGACTATGAAGTCACCCAACAGCATTGCTATAATAGAGCGTAAAGCATTTTAAGAAGACTAGAAAGTCACTCTAAAAACCAACAGCATGGAAAGTAAATAAGGCCACAACTAGAGTTGGAACTGGAAAGTATAACTGTGAAAGAGACACTTGAAAGCTGGAGAGATAGTATAATGGTTATGGCTATGCAGAAAGACCATGTGTGTGTGTGTGTGTGTGAGACTCTGATATCCCAGGTTCAGTCTCCAGCAACACCATAAACCAGAGCTAAACAGTGCTCTGGTAAAACAAAAAAAGAAAGAAAAAAAAGTGAGAGGGGAAGAGAAGAGAGAGAGAGGAGAAGAAGGGTGGGGAAGAGAAGTAAAGGAAGGAGGGAGAGAGGAAGGGAGGAAGGGAGGGAGGGAGGGAGGGAGGAAAGAAGGAAGGAATGAAGGAAGGTAGGAAGGAAGGAAGGAAGGAAGGAAGGAAGGAAGGAAGGAAGGAAGGGAGGGAGGAAAAGAAGACTTGCCAATGTTACCAAGGAGTGACTGAGGAGGTGGCTCAGTGCTAGAGCCCATTTGCAAGGTCCCAAACTCATTACCTGTCACTGAATATGTCCCAGCAATGTTCTGGCTCTCTGGCTCTCTCATTAATAAACAAATCTCTCTCTCTAAAAACACTTAGAAATCACTGTCATCATCTAAGTTAAAGAATTTGGTCTTGTGCAGGGAAAAAAAATCTGACAAAAAAAAAAATCTAACTCTACCAAACATGGGAAGAAGAGAGGGCAATATTGCAACAGGCAATGTTCATGGTGGCAGCATTCTCCCAATCAACCTTCTGCTGATAACAAACCCCTCATCACAGACCCCTGCAAGCGTCAACCCGGCTTTGACCTAGCACGTTATGATTGGGCCCTCCTCAATCGCTATCGAACAGGCCATGGCCGGTGCGCCGCTATGTTCCATCGCTGGGGAGCCAGAGACGACCCGAACTGCCCCTGCGGCTACAGACAGACTATGACCCACATAGTCAACGACTGCCACCTCTCCAGATTCAAAGGAGGTCTCGAAACTTGACATCAGGCTCAACCTGACGCTGTTGACTGGCTACGGAAGAAGGGCAAACGCTAGAAGAAGAAGAACAGCAGATATGAGGCTGGAAGGTGGCACACTTGGGCGAGTACACGTTATCGTGCACAAGGACTCGAGTTCAAGCCTCCAGTCTCCAGCTGCAGGGAGGAACCTTCATGAACAGTGAAAAGTGCTGCAAATGCTTCTCTCTCTTCCCTCTCTCACTCTCTCTCTACTCTCTCTCTCCCTGCCTTCTTGGTTTCTCTCCAGCTCTGTCCGATAAACACATAGATAAAATATTTTTTAAAAGTAGTGCAGGTAGAGTAACATCATGGGAAGTGGTTCAGTGGCTAGAGTCCTGGACTTGTAAGCATGAGGTCCCAAGTTCAATCCCCAGCATCACATGTGCCACAGCGATATTCTGGTTCTCTCTCTCTCTTATAAACACATAAAATACTTTTTAGACACAAATTCAGGGTGGGGAGTCAGCTCCTTTCTTAGAACATGTGCTCTGATGTGTGTGAGGCCCTGAGTTTGAATCCTGGTATCATAAGGGAGCACCATGGACAACGCCAGGGGACTCTGTGAGTGTGTGCAGCATTTCTGTGCTGTCTCTCCGTCTCTCACTCCCCTCCCTCCCTCTAAATAAAAATGGAGGACATTGGGCCTTGAAGGCTACCCAACATTACCACGCATGCATAATGCCATGAAAGCATGAGGCCCTGACTTTATTCCCCAGCCAATGTGGGATTAAATATAAATATATAGGGAGTCGGGCGGTAGGTAGCACAGCAGGTTAAGCACAGGTGGCGCCAAGCACAAGGACCGAGTAAGGATCCTGGTTCGAGCCCCCGGCTCCCCACTTCACAGGTGGTGAAGCAGGTCTGCAGGTGTCTGTCTTTCTCTCCCCGTCTTCCTCTCTCCATTTCTCTCTGTCCTATACAACAACGACGACATCAATAGCAACAACAATAATAACTACAACAACAAGGGTGACAAAAGGGAATAAATAAATAAATATTAAAAGAAAAAAGGATAAAAAACATACTATCCAAGTGAGCTATAAAATAACTAAGTAAATATAAATATATATACACATACATACAATCAGCAATTTCATAGTTTTATTTGACTTGCATGTCATCTCTGTATAAAGAGAGTGGACAGGGCCAGATGGTAGCACTCCTGGTTAAGAGCCCACATTATAGTGAGCAAGGACCCAGGTTCAAGCCCCTGATCCCCCTAGCTTCATGAGTGATGAAGTAGGGCTGCAGGTGTCTCTCTGTCTCTTTCCCTTTCTATCTTCCCCTTCCCTCTCAACATATATATTTATATATAAATTATTTATATATAAAGAAAAGAAAAACGGAGAGTGGACTATAATAAAGTCCCTGCCTGTGATTACAATAAAGGAGGAGGGGTTAGCAGGTCTGAGGCTCTCCGGATGCAAGCCTCGGCACCACATGGAAGCACCGTAGGCCACCCTGTAGGGAGTTCCATGCACGGTGCAGCTGTGATAGTGTCTCTCCTCTCTCTCACACAAAAAGTCAAGAATAAAACAACAGGGAGTTGGGCGGTAGCACAGCGGGTTAAGCACACGTGGCGCAAAGTGCAAGGACCAGCATAAGGATCCCGGTTCGAGCCCCGGCTCCCCATCTGTAGGGGAGTCGCTTCACAGGCGGTGAAGCAGGTCTGCAGGTGTCTGTCTTTCTCTCCTCCTCTCTGTCTTCCCCTCCTCTCTCCATTTCTCTCTGTCCTATCCAACAACGACGACATCTATAACAACAACAATAATAACTACAACAACAATAAAAAGACAACAAGGGCAACAAAAGGGAAAATAAATTTTTAAAAAAGAGTAAAACAACAGTGCTGGGAGGCAGATGAAGACCCTGGGCTCACTCCCCAGGACCACAAAAGGAGGGGGATTCTCCCCTAGCATCTTCCTGCAGTTTCAAACACAAGCACCCGAGGTTCTAGCAAGAAAAGGACTCCGGCAGATGAGAAGCTGGTGCCTCAGTGCAGCAGGAAGAGAGGGGCAGTAGCCAAAGTTCTCACATGAGGTGAGCAGAAATGCTGAGAACATTAGGGACAGAAGTGCTAGAGTCCTGTTTTAGCACGAGGGCATGTCGAGCTGTTCACGGAGCTGCGGGCATTTCTGTTCTACTCTTGGCGCTTGTCTTTCTTGGGTTTAATCTTTAAATCAAGACAGGGGTATATATATATATAATTAGGAAGTGACTGAATGTTGTTCCCTTTGAGAATGGTGAATTTGAAATGAATCCCACTGCCAACATGCCACACGTTGACTGCATCCCATGTTCAATATTTTCTTAAATAACGATCGTATGTATATAACAGGCCCTTCTGACCTGTAATAAGCGATGTCTCCTAAATTCTAATGATGGTTGGCGTTACTTATGGCCCTCCCTAGAGCAGGAGCCAATAAAAAAGATCATATTTTCAGAATGTACATATCATTTTGAAGACCTTAGCATTCAGAAGCGAGTCGATTTATTCAATTTGTAGGAATATGAAAACCGTGCTAGAAATAACATTTTACGGTCCCACCCGCATTGATTTCTGACACTTTTCAAGCATCTCCATTTCCCACTGTCATATCTGAATTACTTTAGTTATTGTACTGCATCTATTTCAATGTCTACTTCTTTTCTTTCCTTAAATGAATTCAGCGGTTGAAGTCAAAATGGTCCTAGAAGCCCTTAAGATTTAAAGCACACTTCAGTTACCAGGTGTCAGGCCATTAGGGAAACTCAGGTATAGGTTTCTTCTTGAAGTTTTTTTTGTTTGCATTTGTCTCATCATTAAATTTTACTTACTAAGATATTCTTTAGGGCTGGGGAGACAGCATCATACTTATGCAAAAAAAAAAAAAAAAACAACTTTTCATGCCTGAGGCTGCTAAGTCCCAGGTTCAATCCCTAGCACCACTGACAGCCAGAGCTGAGCAGCACTCTGGTCGTTCTTTATCTCTCTCTCCCTCTCTCTCTCTCTTTCTCTCTCTCTCTCTCTCTCTCTCTATATATATATATATATATATATATATATATATATATATATATCCCATTAAAGAAAAATCAATAATATATATTATTTTAGCAAAACAATCTTTTATGGGGCCGGGTGGTGGTGCACCTGGTTGAACGCACATGTTACAGTTCACAATGGCCCAGGTTCAAGCCCCTGGTCCCCATCTGCAAGGAAGAAGCTTCACAAGTGGTGAAGCAGGGCTGCAGGTCTCTCTCCCTCTCCATGATCACGGTATCTCCTCTGCCAGGTAAGTATCCCTCTCTTCCATTCTATGTCCCTTCCCTTCGCAATTTCTCTGTCTCTATCCAAAATAAATAAATAAAATGTGTTTTAAAAATAATAATAATATTTTATGCTAAATGAATAACAGTAAAAATTATTTTAAAAATTTTAATTAGTGTTCCAGGAGGTGGCGCAGTGGATAAAGCATGGGACTCTCAAGCATGAGGTCCCGAGTTCAATCCCTGGCAGCACATGTACCAGAGTGATGTTTGGTTCTTTCTCTCTCTCTCTCTCCCCTATCTTTCTCACTAATAAATAAATAAAATATTTTTAAAACTAAATTAAAATATTTAATAGGGGGCTGGGAGGTGGTGCACTGGGTTAAGTGTACACAGTACAAAGCTCAAGGATCCCGGTTTGAGCTCCCGGCTCCCCACCTGCAGGGGAGTCGCTTCACAGGCGGTGAAGCAGGTCTGCAGGTGTCTATCTTTCCCCCTCTCTGTGTTCCCCTCCCCTCTCCATTTCTCTCTGTCCTAGCCAAATAATAGGAAAAAATGGCTGCTGGTATAATGGATTTGTAGTGCTGGCACCAAGCCCCAATGATAACCCTGGAGGTAATCATCATCATCATCTTTAACAGTAAATAAAGTAGAAATTACATATCAAAATCAATAGTATTCTTATTGTATTATTTAAAACCTTTCAACAAATTGAATAGTGTAACCATATTTCTATAGCACCACTGTTAAGTTTTTTGTTTTGTTTCCATTTTTACTTTTGCTGTAAGCAAATCACTGCTCAGCTCTGGCTTATGAGGGTGCTTGGAGTAGAACCTGGGACATTAAAGCTTCAGGCATGAAATTCTTTTTACTTAACCATTATGCTCTCTCCCTATCCTAACCCTCTGCCTGCTTCCTTAAAAAGTTACCTATTCAGATCACATCAAGTCGATGGGGTATACAGTCAACAATATTTATACACCTTTCTCATATTAGGGAGCTACTCTCTTCCCTGATCCAGCTTTCTGGTCCTTTTCCCAGCCATGACATCATCTCCCCAGACAATAATTAGGATCCACCTGCATATCAGATTTCAGACTCAGGCAAAAAAAAAAAAAAAAAAAAAAAACACTAGTATAGCTACAGGCCCTTTGAAATATAACTAAAATATGCCTACTAGCTATCTACAAAATGGAAGACCCCCCCCCCAACACTTCATCTGCACTATTCCAGCCTTGAGGTCCATGACTGTTCAACAATTTGTTTGGCTTACCAGGTTCCAGATGCTAGCATGATGCTGACCAGACTTCCCTGGACAGACAACCCCACCAATGGGCCCTGGAACTCTGCCTCCCACTATGGAAAGAGAGAGACAGGCTGGGAGTCTGGATCGACCAGTCAACACCCAAGTTCAATGGGGAAGCAAGTACAGAAGCCAGACCTTCCACCTTCTGCATCCCACACAATGATCCTGGGTCCATATTCCCAGAGGGTTAAAGAATAGGAAAGCTATCAGGGGAGGGGATGGTATACGGAGGTCTGGTGGTGGGAATTATGCAAAGCGTACCCCTCTTATCCTATGGTTTTGTCAATGTTTTCTTTTTATAAATAAAATTTTTTTTTTTAAGTTACCTATTGGAAGTCGGGCGGTAGCGCAGTGGGTTAAGTGCATGTGGCGCAAAACACAAGGACCTGCATAAGGATCCCGGTTCGAGCCCCCTGCTCCCCATCTGCAGGGCAGTCACTTCACAGATGGGAGAGCAGGTCAGCTGGTATCTATCTTTTTCTCCCCTTCTCTGTCTTCCCCTCCTCTCTCCATTCTCTCAGTTCTATCCACAACGACGACAACAACAACAATAACTACAGCAATAAAACAAGGCAACAAAAGGCAATAAATAAATAAATATATTTTTAAAATTTTTAAAAAGTTACCTGTTGAAAAATGTAACTAACAACTTGCATGTCTGAGGCTCTGAGGTCCCAGGTTCAGTCCCTAACATCTGCATATGCCAGAGTTGAGCAGGACTCTGGTCTATCTCTCTCCCTCTCTCTCTCTTGTGCTCTCATTAAAATTAAGAAAATATCTATAAAGGAAAAATTTACCTGTAAGAGAACCTGTGTGGAGGTAAATATGTACAAAATAAACATATTTATATATGTATCTGCAGTGTTATTAAAAGACTTAAAGCCCATACTATTAAAGATGTCTCTACTCTAAGAAATATTTGAATTAAGAGATTTCTTTGGTTTAGAGACCAGTATAATTAATTTCACATAAGCCCTTGTCTGGTCAATTAAGTCCATAAAAACTTTCCTTGGGTTATTCATTCGTCATTTATGTTTGCTTCCCTGTCAGGCAGTTTGAAGCAAATCAAAAGAATAAACCCCATTAGTTATGATCCAAGTGTCTTGTTTACAGTGGCTTTTTAAACACTCTTTGTCAGCAAGAGATTCACAGGTTTGCCTTCCATTTGAATAGATTGTGAGAGAAATGCAAAAGGAAAATACGGTTTTTATTTCATAAAGACTGAACATCACATAAAATTACTTCACTGCCAAACATTTAAACCTCAATAAAGAAACTGCACATTGTTACGCATTTTAATTGCTTTACATTATTATTATTATTAAATATTTTAGTTTTTATTTTGGATAAAGACAGAATTTGAGAAGGAAGGGGGAGCTCGAGGTAGACACAGAGATAGAGATAGACAGAAATCTGCAACACTGCTTCAGGGCTTATGAAGCTTTCCCCCTGCAGGTGGGGACCAGGGGCTTGAACCCAGGTCCTTGCACACTGTAATGTGTACACTCAGCCTAGTGCACCACCACCCAGTCCCCACTAGATATGATTCATTGCATTAAACCCTCATTCTCCTGATCTTGTAATTCTGTGCAGTTCTCACCCATCCCTTCAATTGGTTTTCCCCTTCAACTAGCTTAATTATCACGCTCACTTTTCCCAAACTCAATTTGGTATTTTACACTGCAGAATAAATGAAATCACTCTTGTCTAATAACCTAAACATGTTACCAGTGTAGCTATTAGTAAGTGTGCTGTGAATGTCTTAGGATAATTAGATACCAGAGACAGAAACTGACGCCAAGTTTTAAGAATTTCTCTGCAAATGTTTGCAATACTCCACTCTGACCCCAGTGAATGGTTTAGGAACTTGAGGTGAAATTACCCTACCAGAGAACTACATACCAAGAAATACGCACATTTAACATGAATGCCTTGCTTCTATCATATCTCATTCTCCCCTGGTAGATGTGGATATCTAACAGCTTTCAAGACCAGAGTTAACGTAGTATTCCTGATGTGTATCCTTCACATGTCTAGTAAATACTGGGTAGTAACTACTTGAGTCTGGATTTGGAAAACCAAAGAACTTTGTGGTCCAGGAAATGGTGCAATGGATAGAGCATTGGATTCTCAACCGTGAGGTTCAGAGTTCAATCCCCAGCAGCACATGTACCAGAGTGATGTCTGGTTCTTTACCTCTCTCTTCCCATCTTTCTCATGAATAAATAAATTCTTAAAAAGGAAAAAAAAAAAGGGGGGGTCGGGCAGTAGCGCAGAGGGTTAAGTGCACATGGCGCAAAGCGCAAGGACCGGAGTAAGGATCCCGGTTCAAGTCCCCGGCTCCCCACCTGCAGGGGAGTTGCCTCACAGGCTGTGAAGCAGGTCTGCAGGTGTCTATCATTCTCTCCCCCTCTGTGTCTTCCCCTCCTCTCTCCATTTCTCTCTGTCCTATCCAACAACAATGACATCAATAACAACAATAATAACCACAACAATGATTAAAAAAAAAAAGGGGGGGGGGGGGGGGGAGCCGGGCGATAGCCGGGCGGTAGCGCAGCGGGTTAAGCGCAGGTGGCGCTAAGCGCAAGTACCGGCATGAGGATCCCGGTTCGAGCCCCCAGCTCCCCACCTGCAGGGGAGTCGCTTCACAGGCGGTGAAGCAGGTCTGCAGGTGTCTATCTTTCTCTCCTCCTCTCTGTCTTCCCCTCCTCTCTCCATTTCTCTCTGTCCTATCCAACAACGATGACATCAACCACAACAACAATAAAAAGATAAAAAGACAACAAGGGCAACACAAGGGAAGATAAATAAATTAAAAAAAAATTACCAAAAAAAAAAAAAAAAGGGCAATAAAGGGGGAAAAAATAGCCTCCAGGAGCAGTGAATTCATGGCGCAGGCACTGAGCCCCAGCAATAACCCTGGAGAAAAAACAAAACAAAAAACAATGAACCTTTGCCTTAGATGTTTATTTATCTTCCCAATGAAGGTGTTCACCATCTCTCTTGTACAAGATCCCACTCTGTGACTAGCCTTTGCCCACTTTGCCATCAGCGCTCTGCACGGGCCTTGCACATAAATTGATTTCATTGCCATTGTGAATTCCTGAGCTTACATTCCTCCTTCAGGGAATGAGGCTGCTTTGGTTACTCCCTTTTGCTGGACTGTATGCCAACTTCACAAGTCTGCACAAAGCAGAACCTTCCTTGTAGAAAAGAATTTTTGTTCCTGCCTCACCTTTCTGCCATTATCTGGTACTTTATGCTAGTAGGAGAAAAGTAGAATTGTTTTAAAATGTGCAAGTGAAATAAAGGCCAACAACAACAACAAGAAAAAAAAAAAAACCTCTTCTGTGCATTGGATAATAGGGTTTTAATGTATTTCTGCTGTCAGATTGGTGTATTTGTGTGATAATTTTATGTGACAGTGTAATTAAATTGTAAAACAATTCCCATTTCCTATGTGTTTTATCTATTTATCATCATTTATTTCTTTACCTTCTTTTCCTACAATAAATATTATTGTAAGGAGAGTTAAATAAGTTAAACCAATGCAATTACTTTTACAGATTGAAATTAACTTCATACATCAATTTGTGTGCATTTATACAGAGTACCTACAACTTGCACAGTAAAAATAAATGTGTTTATTGCAGTCTATTTATGATGTCACTGTGGTTTCTATGTTTGCCTTCCTTTTGAGTAATGATCTATATGTTTAAACTTGACATTTTAACAGTATTTTCAAACAATTTCATTCATTATCAAATAACCATTTGTTACACTGTGGCAATTTCCTACCATTTACTGAACCCTTTAGACAGTTCTAAACAATGATTTATCAACCAATATGCAGATTTTAATGCTTATCACAGCAAATACAGAAAGTAACATTAAGCAGTGACTTGACAAGAGATAACTAAATTATCTTTAAGAGGATCTTGATGAGTCATGTTTAGTAACTACCAGTGCGCCTTGATAGTTAGTCTACAAAACCTGGAGGTATTACACTGTTCTAGTCTTTGCTTATTAAAGGTGGTTAGTTATAAAACCTGTATAGATATCAACCGTTAAGCCCCGCATGTGATGTTGGATAGTGACCCACATTCGAACCCCGTCCCACCACACTGAAGAAAGCTCCCGTGTTGGGCTGAGAAGACACAGCATAACGGTCGGGTAAGACTTTCATACCTGAGGCGCCAGGTCCAAGTGAGCAGTGCTCTGGTCAGTGTCTCTCTCTCTCTCTCTCCCTCTCTCCCTCTCTCCCCCTCCCCCCTCCCTCTCCACATCTCTCTCATTAAAAATTAGGGAGTCAGGTGGTTAAGCGCACTTGGCACAAAGCGCAAGTACCGGCTTAAGGATCCCGGTTGGAGCCCCAGGCTCCCCACCTGCAGGGTAGTCGCTTCACAGGCGGTGAAGCAGGTCTGCAGGTGTCTGTCTTTCTCTCCCCCTTTGTCTTCCCCTCCTCTCTCCATTTCTCTCTGTCCTATCCAACAAGGAACAACATCAACAACAACAACAACCGCAACAAAAAACGGCAACAAAAGGGAATAAATAGATAAATAAATAATAGAAAAATATTTTTTAATTAATCAAAATATTTTTAAGAATGTTTTTAAAGATTTATTCCCTTTTTTTGCCTTGTTGTTATTTTTATTGTTGCCATTGCTATTGTTGTTGTTGGATAAGACAGAGAGAAATCAAGAGAGGAGGGGAAGACAGAGAGGGGGAGAGAAAGATACCTGCAGACCTGAGGAGGGAAGAAGGAAGGAAAAAAAGAAGAGGTAGCTTTGGTCCTTTGATTCTTTGGTTTATTTCACTCTTGACCTCTATCCAATGTTTAAAAAAATAAAAAAGGTATTTGTATGAGAAACAGAGAGAAAAAGACAGAGACCAAGACCGGAGTGCCGCTCAGTTCTGGTCTGGCTGTGCCTGGAATAAACTTGAGGTCTCTGGGGTCTCCAGAGTCTCTGGGATCTGGACAGACAAGTCCTGTGTTCTTCAGTTGCTGAGCTATCTCCTTTGACCTCAAAACGTAGGTTTAAGATGAAAGAAAGCAGAGACAGAGTATTGTAAATGTTTTGGACGTTAGGCCTGCTTGAATGTATTTTGCGTCTCTCCATGGGAGAGACAACATTCCTGCACAAACTGCTCATCTTGAGAGACAAATCTGGAATGACACAGATGGTCACGCTGTACGAAGCCGGTGGCTACCAGCATCCTGTCTGTTTGCCACACACGCCCCACAGTTGTACACAGTGTGCAGTCGGGAGGGGACGATACTGGGAATCTGGTGAGGGAGACAAAAGAATTTCTCCACCAGCTGGGTCTGCAGGTGTCTCTCTCTCCCTCTCTACCTCTCCCTCCCTACTCAGTTCTTCTCTATCCTAGCTAAAAAACAAAACTTCTCCAGCTGAAGGAACCCAGTCCTAGGCGGCATGTTACCTCAGACAGTTGATCCAGTGAAAACTACAGCTCTCTGAGATGCTGAGAAAAAGTTTAGGTTTAAAAACAAACAGTTGGGAGTTGGGCGGTAGCACAGCGGGTTAAGCGCACGTGGCACAAAGTGCAAGGACAGGCGTAAGGATCCTGGTTCGAGCCCCCAGCTCCCCACCTGCAGGGGAGTCGCTTCACAGGTGGTGAAGCAGGTCTGCAGCTGTCTGTCTTTCTCTCCCCCTCTCTGTCTTCCCCTCCTCTCTCCTTTCTCTCTGTCCTATCCAACAACGACGACATCAATAACAACAATAAAACAATAAGGGCAACAAAAGGAATAAATAAATAAATATTTAAAAAAAGAAGAAAAAGAATAAAAAAATAAAAACAAACACTTGAGGTTCATGATTAGTCAACAATTTGTTCTGCTTTATATCTTAGTGCTTTTCAGCCACCAGGTTCCAGATGTTACCATGATGCCAACCGGACTTCCCAGGGCAGATGACCCCACCAATGTGTCCTGTAGCCCCACTTCCCCAGAGCCCTGCCCCACTAGGGAAAGAGAGAGACAGGCTGGGAGTACAGATCGACCTGTCAATGCCCATGTTCAGCAGGGAAGCAATTACAGAAGCCAGACCTTCCACCTTCTGCATCCCACAATGACCTTGGGTCCATACTCCCAGAGGGATAAAGAATAGGAAAGCTACCAGGGGAGGGGATGGGATACGGAGTTCTGGTGGTGGGAACTGTGTGGAGTTGTACTCCTCTTATCCTATGGTTTTGTCAGTGTTTCCTTTTCAGCAATAAAAATTAAAAAAAAAAAAAGTTAACAGGGACAGAAGGGAGGTGAGAGAAATGAGACAGGCTTCCAGGAAGGATCATTTCCATAAAGCACTAAACCTGATAAAGGTTTCTGTCACTATGTGGGAGGGTCCGTATTCCTTTCATTACCCCAATCAGAAGGAATTGATTTGACACTAATTGCACAAGGATTAAATGTCTTCCTTCTCTGTAGACTACTCCTTGACTATTAAAGTTAAATGGAGACAGAAATGAATTATTCCATATCGAACTAATTCATGAAGAAGATGGTCAGCGAAGACCACAACCTGTGTCTTCAAAAGTGGGGGCTGGGTAGTGACACACCCTATTGAACACACATGTTACAATGCACAGGGACCCAGGTTCAAGCCCTCAGTCCCCACTTGCGAGGGAAAAGATTCATGAATGGCTAAGTAGTAGTGCAGGTGTCTCTTTCTTTCTCTCTCCCTCCTCTCCTGATTACTCTGTCTGTCCAATAAATAAATAAAGGAGGGGGTTTAGAATGTTCTGTGGATAACTGCAAAACTTTACACATGTACCAACTATCTATTTTACTGCCGACTATAAACCATCTATCCAGTAAATAAAAATATAAATAAATAAAATATTTATAAATGGATTGAAACCAGAAGCTAATTATTTAGAGGTCTCTGAGACAGATTTGGAAAATGTGTTCTACTTGTAGCTGAGACATGGCATGACGGTAGAGCTCTGAACTTCAAAGCACAAGGTCCCAAGTTCAATCCCCAGCACCAAATATGCCAGAGTGATGCTCTGGGCTCTTCTCTCTTTTCTCCTTCACTATCCCTAGCTCATGAAATAAATAAAATAAATCTATCTTTCATGAAAATGTACTCTGCCTATGACAACCTCAAATAAAAACATTTTGCAGCCTGGGAAATGTTGCAGAGTACAGAGCACTTAACTTGTGTGCGTAAGGTTCCGAATTCAATCCCTGGTGCTGAATCTCTCATGGATGAGTTGGGCTGTAGCGCAGCGGGTTAAGCACAGGTGGCACAAAGAGCAAGGATTAATGTAAGGATTCCAGTTCCAGCTCCAGGCTCCCCACCTGCAGGGGAGTCGCTTCACAGGCGGTGAAGCAGGTCTGCAGGTGTCTGTCTTTCTCTCCCCCTCTCTGTCTTCCCCTCCTCTCTCGATTTCTCTGTCCTATCCAACAATAACGACAACAACAACAATAAAACAACAAGGGCAACAAAAGGGAATAAATAAGTAAATATTAAAATAAAGAAATACATCTTTAAATACCTTAAATATATAATTAAGAAATTAGAGACTGAACTGTGGGGCCGGGTGGTGGCGCACCTGGTTGAACACACGTTACAATGCACAAGGATGTAGGTTGGAGCCCTTGCTTCCCACCTGCAGGGGGAAAGCTTTGCAAGTGGTGAAACAGGGCTGCAGTTGTCTGTCTTTCTCCCTCTGTCTCCTCCTACCCTCTCGATTTCTGGATGTATTTCCAATAAATTAAGATAATCAAATATTTTTTTTTCAATTTGAAAGCAGGTATGGCTTATTAACTGACCAGATTAAAAAAATAATCACAGTAGACACCTTAGTTCATTCTTCTAACAAGCCTGTTCATCTGGTCTTCCCTGTTACTAGCATCTCCACCTTCTACGAAGTGTGTGGTCTTTTCTTCATACCACCCCGTGGAGAGGATAATCTGAATGGCCAGAGGAAATTGTTTGCCTCTTTGAAGCGTTTTCCATGAATCAGATCCTCCATGCAGATGATGCCATATTTACCAAGGGATCCAGCAATCGAGGAGTTATCTGTCACACCAATCCGTTTCTTGTGGATTTTGCCATAACCTCGCTTGTAATCAGTTCATTTACTGACTTCAGATTTGGGTACCCCCAAGCAATAGAGGGCTCCACAATTCTCAACATGTTAACTGAAGCCTTACTGAGCTTAACAAAGGTGCCGTTGAAGATCTGTCGAAGGCGAAGAAGCTACAACAACTTCCGGACCTTTGGGCTCGCGCCGAGCCGGGTGGGTCGTAGAAGTTGCCGGCTTTCCTTGCCCTCCGAGACATCCGAATCTCGGTAGTGTACATCTGACTGTAATCCTTGTGGTAGTACTTCGCTTCTTCATAGATAAGCTTCCTCCTTGCCTTGCGAAGTATTTTCTGGGCAAACTTCTTTCTCATACGCTTGATTTTCAACTCGGCAAAACTCCTTTGCTTTTTCTTCAGGGTTTATGGCACACCAGGAACCTGAACCACCACCCCCACCCCCTTCTCCTCCTCCCTCCTCCCACTCCCCCTCCTCCTCCTGCTCCTGCTCCTCCTCCTGCTCCTCCTCCTCCTGCTCCTCCTCCTCCTGCTCCTCCTCCTGCTCCTCCTCCTGCTCCTCCTCCTCCTGCTCCTCCTCCTGCTCC